>NC_082668.1:20272500-20440000 GCF_025265405.1 Mesoplodon densirostris | reverse complement strand
GTACCTCTCTTTGCTTCTCCTCACCACCTGAGCACTTGTTACCAGTGGTTTTTATCACTCTGAAGCAAGGGATGACCCATGTGGGCTCTCTGACCTATGAGGAGCACCACAGGCCTATCACCTTCCTGTTTCTGGAAACCATGCCTTTAATAATGCAACCTAAAGTTATACCCAGCCCTTTTGACTCGCTTCGCTTCAGCATCTGCCAGGAACACAGTGGCTAAGAACACGGGCTTAGGGGTCAAGCCGACACTGGTTTAAATGCAGACACTACTACTTACTAGCTTAGTGCAACCCTGGGCCAATTACTTAATTTTTCTGAGTTTCAGTTTCTTTATCTATAAAATGGGTGTCTCAGAGAGTACTGCAAAGACTGATACAACACGTGTAAAGCACTTGGCACAGTAAAAAGCACACAGAGGTGCTCTAAATGAGGCAGTCATGAATATACAACCACCATCACCTCGACATCTGCTTCCCAATCCTCCTTCCCTACCCGGCCCACCCTCAACAGCACCTCGGTGATCCTAGCTCAGTGGGCCCAGATGAAACACATCCAGCGCTTAAGCTTCAGGACATATCATTTGGCCTGTCCTTTCTCTGCTCAGATATCATGGCATCGAGTGTCCAACGAAGAGAAGAGTCTCACAAAATGGCCCAGACTCTGAGGATGTGATGTTGTTCGATCAACAAACACTGGGTCTGTCCCAGCATCAGTTACTGCCAACAGTATGCCCGAAAATGCCACCCCCTCTCCCCCCTCTAGAGACGGCTTCATCACCAAGGACCAAGAGGAGGGAGGGATGGCATCTTTCCAGACCTGGTTTTTTGCTCTTTCTCATAAGGAACAAAATGGCTGAGTGTTTTGGTTTCCAAGAAACCCAGTCCGAGAACAGAAGCAGGAAGCAGAAAAGAGTGTCTTCACTGAAGGGCTACCTCACACCCTACGAGTGTGAGAGGTGAGGTCCCAGAGACAAGAGACTGAGGAGACAACTAGACCGGTGGTCCTCCCCTGAGGTGATGTGCTCCCCAGGGAACATGTGGCAATGGCTGGAAATATCTGGGGTTGTCACTTCTAGAAGAAATGCTATTCGCATCCAGTGGGTAGAGATGCTTCTAAACATCCTCTAACACACAGGACAGTCCCATGTCCAATGTCAATGGTGCTACAGCCAAGACACCCCGAGACACACTGAGGGTGGAAGGAGTTTGGGGTGTGAGAGACAGAGCTCGGGACTGACTCAGGAGTCCTGGGTCCCAATCCCAGCTGGGCCACTAACTCACCTTGTGACCTTGGCCAAGTCATTTCCTAGGCCTCCCTTTCCAAAGTGGTAAAATGAGAGAGAAAAGCAAGATGAGCTTTGCACTCTCAAATTTCTGGTTCTAAGCAGAACACAAGGAAGAGAAGAAAGGCCTGGCGTCCCAAGGCTCAAGGTGTGAAAGGTCTGGGAGGGGAGAGGGAGGACCCTGGGGAAAGGCCACTGTCTGGGGTGGGTGTGGCACAGGATGTGACATAGAAACAAATCACAGACCCCCGCAGGACCTCCTCCCCACCTCCCAGCCCAGCACAGAGGGAAGGCAGGCTGACCCAGAGCTCAGGGCACCCCTCGCATGGCCCCAGCCTTCCAGGGTCTCCACATGGTACCTCAGGAAGGCAGTGGACAGGGCCAGGCTCGGGAGCGTGTTCCCTGAGAGTTGGGCAGGAGCCTCCGCTCCAGAGGATCACCCAGGAAGGGAATCGCCAACTCCCAGGCAGATGGCTGAGCCGGGCAAGAGTCAGGGTAGATCCACTCACCTCCCTCCTGCCTCTCCCCACTCAGATTGCCCCCCGGGGCCTGGACACCACTTCAGGAGCAGTCCTCACTTGGGAAGGATGGAGGGAGAGTGGGGAGAGGGGCCGTGGGCTTGGGGAGCCAGGAAGAAGGAGACAGCGCAGCGGAACGGGGAGGGTGCCTTTTAACTATGCGCTTGCACATTAATGGATGTCCTCTCCTTTGCTTCCACAACTGCCCTTCAAGGTAGATCCCTGAAAAAGAGACCGAGGCTTAGAGGCTGTGGCTTGGTCAAGATCACATTGCCAGTCTCACTGATGCTCACGTTCTTTCTGCTTCCCAGAGAGGAAGGAGGAAGGAAGAAGGAGAGGGACGGGCAAAGGATGAGAGCTTGGAGGACCCAATGGGACGAAGGGAGTGGAGGGTAACAGTCAAATCACAATGTTGGTTTAGAACAACCCGCCCAAACCCCACCATCCAAATGAGTGCTGTCCCCATCAAAGTGGTCCCTGGGAATTTTTACGCCTGTATCCTAATGGTGCTGCCAGGGTTCAAAGCGTTTCTGGAAACTTGTAGGGAACTGCCTCAGAGCTGGTTCACCACTCACACAATGAACCTGTCTCTGCACTTAAGGTCGATCCCATGTCAGCGGTGCTTAATAGGCCCACTAAGTACCTCACCTAAGTACTGGTTACCAGACTGGCCATGCTTCATAACGACAGCTCCCTTCACTCCGTGGGGTCTGCGGGGGGCGAGGGGTCTGCGGGGGGCGAGGGGTCTGCGGGGCTCTGTGCACGAGTGATGGGTGTTTGCAGAGGGCTCTCTGTGGTTCTGTTTTGAGTGGGTGTGGGGGTGGGGATGGGTGTGGGATCTGGGTGGTCTGTGCTTCCTTTGCCAAATGGGTCCCTCTGTGTGCATGAGTAGAACGGGGCTCAGGTAGGCATCTCCGTGGGGGTCTCCCGGCACTCGTGTGTAAGCTCACACACATGAGCAGGTGTGGGCCAGAAGCAGGAAGGCCCTGCTGCAGGGGGACAAGCTGGCAGTGACCCTCTTGATCCACAGAAGCTACAGCACCATGGGGCACAGGCCTGGACAGGAGACAGGAGACAGGGAACCACCCCAGGCCTCTTTCTAACCTTGTGAAGAGTGCCTGCCTAGCCCTTGAAGGCTGTCAAGCAGTGTGCAGAAAAAGCGGGACGGAGAGGCAGAAAGGAAGCAGGAGAGATCTGAGAAGCTTTGAGCTTTCATATCAAAATCTGATCTCACCGCCCCTGGAGAAGGAGAACAAACATTGAAGAACACTTTGCTGCTAACAGTTTTTTAAGCAATCGAAGCAACACCAGGCGAAAGTCTCCAATGAGCACCAGAGCATTGACTAGCTGCAAGGATGTAAAGACATGGTCCGTGGTGAGAAAGGATGAGAAAGGCCGCCAGCAGCTCCTGGCTCCCACCCACTGACAGCTCTGCACTGCTTCCCAGAACCAGGGGGCCCCACCGGCAGCCTGGATAAGCCAGCTGGGGCTGGACCAGGCCCTGGCCCTGGAGGGTGGGAGGGCAGTCCAGCTGGCCTGCCATCTGAGGCAGGATGCCCCATGTCCCTGCAGGAGAGTCTTGCAGGTGCAAATAATGCTTGAGCAGGAAAAAAAGAAGGGCAGGAGAAGGGGGAGTTTGGCAAGGTTCCCAAGGCCCCTTTGCATGCAGAACCTGCTGGGGCTTTGTCAGAACCCTCTAGATGCTGCCTGTTCTTTCACGTATATGCACCATGGTCACTCACCCTATCTGGACAGGTGTGTGGGGTGGAGGATTCTCCTCAACCTCAAGAAAATCCAGTCCTGCCACCAGCTCCCCTTTCTCATGTGCCTCAAAAGCAAGACAGCTTTCCTGGAAGTCAGACCCCCACCCCGCCTGCTGCAGCTAAAACTTACTCTCTCCAACTCTGCTATCCAATCCCTAACTGGCCACTGCACAATACACAGACCTAGAGAAAGTGTTGTCTGGCAGCAACAGCAGTAGACTGGGGGGGTCAAAAGGCCAGAGTACTAAGGAGTGATTGCGGACAGGCCTCAGTTTACTCCTCTGTGCAATGGGAGAGTACAACCAGATAGATGGTCTCTGAACACCTGGCCAACTCTAGATACTCAAGGATCCAACACAGAGAAGATGCTCAACCTGGCATTGTCTCTGTGGACCTGATGCTCCTCTCCTGCTTGGTCTTGCCTGGGTGGCTCCAGGCTCCAAACTCGTCCAAGGCTATTTCTGCAGCAGACACAGAGCCCCTGGGGGCTAGAACAGAAACAGTGACTTACAGAAAATCTGGAAATACACGCCAGGCTGCAGAGGTTCCGAGGGCCATGCAGGGCAATAAAGAGGCTGATTTATTTTCATCAGTGAAATGCTGAAACCCAATCCGTGGAGCAAGCTGACCCAGCAGACGCGGCGCGGAGCTCCCCACCTGGAGCAGAATTAGCTAGATCGCAGCCTCCCAGGTCTCACCACTGGGGTTGACAATGGGAGGGACAGAAGGGGAGGCCAGGGTTGGCCACCTCACCCGCTGTGATTCCAGGTCCCTCGGGGTGGCCTCTTCCTACCCTTCCACTGGCCTGCAAGGGTCTCCGAAATGCAGGCACAGCAGTGCTAGGTCCACATGCCCACTTGCGTGGGGCAGAGGGACAGGAGGCAGGGTGCCTCAAACTCCTGCCCTCGTGACGCCACGGTGAGGAATGGTGGGCATCAGAATCCCAGCTCTACATCGTCCTGGCTGTGTAAACACCGGGAGGTTACTTAACCTCTGTGCCTGTTTCCTCATCTGTGAAATAGGAACAAGAGTACTCAGCTCACAGGAGGGTCACGAGGAGTAAAGGAAATAACGGGCACCTAACAGAACCTCACATGTGGAGGGTGTATACGGAGGGAGAGATAGATTTTCCTCCTAGGGCCTAATCAAATTGCTGGTTGGGAGTGTCCATTAATACAGCCCTTATGGAGGCCAATATGATGCTATCAAAATTATATGGGCTTCCCTGGTGGCGCAGTGGTTGAGAGTCTGCCTGCCGATGCAGGGGACATGGGTTCGTGCCCCAGTCTGGGAAGATCCCATATGCCGCGGAGCAGCTAGGCCCGTGAGCCATGGCCACTGAGCCTGCGCGTCCAGAGCCTGTGCTCCGCAACGGGAGAGGCCACAACAGTGAGAGGCCCGCGTACCACAAAAAAAAAAAAAAAAATTATATATGCATATATTCTTCCATCCAGCAATTCCACTTCTAGAAATTTGTCCTACAGACAGACTTGCACAAATGAAATGGTGTTACGCACAAATAAAAACGTTACTCGTTGCAGAATTTTTGAAAACAGCAAAAGATTATAAACAACCTAAATGTCCACTTACTTAAATACAGTTAAATAAAATACTAGTTAAATAAAACACAGAACCTATGTACAGTGGAATATCATGCAGCTGAAAAAAATGAGAAGGCTCTGTTATTATGTTTGAAAATTAGTATTTGAAAAAATTATTTGAAAATTATTATTTGAAAAAAGTGAGAAGGCTCTTTGTTATTATTTGTTATTATGAAAAGATCTCCATGCTTTGTCATTAGATGAAACTGCTCAGGTACAAGCCAGATCCTTACGGTGGTTACTGGACCCTAAGTGACCTGGTCCCCATTACCTCTAACCTCATCTCCTATTACAACCTTCATTGCAGTCACATTGGCCCCTTTGCTGCTTCTCAAACATCTTAGGTGGGCTCCTGCCTCAGGATCTTTGCACTTGCTATTCCCCCTTCCTGGAATGCTCTTCCTCAGAGATTTGCTTGGCTGACTCCCTCACTTCCTTCAATTCTTTGTTCATATGCACCCGCCTCAGAGGCTTAGGCTGACCAGCACTTTTTTTTTTTTTTTTTTTTTTTTTTGGCTGTTGGGTCTTCATTGCTGCTCACGGGCTTTCTCTAGTTGCAGCAAGCGGGGGCTACTCTTCATTGTGGTGCACAGCCTTCTCACTCTGGTGGCTTCTCTTGTTGCAGAGTATGGGCTCTAGGCGCATGGGCTTCAGTAGTTCTGGCACGCGGGCTTCAGTAGTTGTGGCACGTGGGCTCTAGAGAGCAGGCTCAGTAGTTGTGGCACACAGGCTTAGTTGCTCCACGGCATGTGGGATCTTCCTGGACCAGGGCTCGAACCCGTGTCCTCTGCATTGGCAGGCAGATTCTTAACCACTGCGCCACCAGGGAAGTCCTGACCAGCTTTTTAAAAAATTTCAACTCACTGCTCGACGCCCATCACCAACAACTCCCAATCACCCTTACTCTGTAATATTTTTTCCCAGAGTATTTATCACCTTCTAAGGTGCTCTCTCACAGCTGACCCTTGAACAATGCCAGGGTTAGGGGCACTGACCCACCCGCCCCTACCCACTCACCACCCACATCCTCACACTGAAAAATCCACATACTGCTTTCTCTGCCCCCAAAACAAAAGAATTGATAAATGACTCACCCAAGGGCAGGAAGCTGAAATAGTTTGGATAGAATCAGGACTCAAACCCTATTTCTTTTGATTCCACATATTGTGACCTCTAATTGAACACAAACTTTTCCCCACAAAGATCCATAAATAAAAATACAGGTATTTATTGGAAAAAAAAACTGTGTATAAGCGGGCCTGCACAGTTCAGATCTGTGTTATCTGTGGGTCAAATGTACTTATAATGTCTTTTAAAAAACTTTTTTATTGTCTGTCTTCTCCCACTAGAATACAATCATGACAAGGGCAAGGATCTTTGTTTTGTTCACTACTGTATCCTCAGCAACTAAATAGTGACACACAGTAGATATTCAATAAATATTTGTTGACTGAATAAATGAATGTTAATGCAGACAGTCCACATACCAAAGAACACAAATGATTTGGCTTTTTCTTTTTTTCTTCTTCTTCGATACAGTGGATTCAAGGTTACACCTATAATCACATCATTTTCACTCTCCTGCATCCTGATATGTTTTCTCAAATGGAGGAGAAAGAAGCAGCTTTATGGCTGCTCCAGCAATCACCATGGTCCACAGCCTGGCCATCACTGATGAACAGTGCCATGGAGGTTAGGACCCAGGAAAGACCCTGGGAGCTAGGCCTGTTCTGCCCCCAACTGTCTGAGGGACCTCTGCAAATGGCCCAACCCCTGAGCAGAGGGAGCGGCTCACACAGGAATGGAGCCTGGCATTTGGATGATGCCAGGGGAAAGGTTCAGTAGGAAGAATACAGATCTGCAGCCAGAGGCCAGGGTTCAAAGTCCAGTTCAACAACTGGGATGGTCGAAAGGTGAACAAACTGGCACTCAGGGAAGCACTGCATAAAGCACCACCCAAGGTCAGGTGGTGGTATCAGTAACAACTCACATCAACTGATGACTTACTATGGACTAGGCACAGAGCTATGCACCCATCCATTATCTCACTTAATTCTCAGCCTATAGGAGAGGTATATCTTTGTCCCCATTTTACTGGGGAGTACACTAAGGCTCAGAAAGGCTAAATGATTTGCCCAGGGTCAACAGGGAGCAGGAGGCAGAGGTGGGGCTTGACCCCAGGCAGCCTGAGTCCCGAGCCCAGGCTTTCAATGTGGCTTTGGTCTCTTCTCAGGCCACTCTAAGACACTGTCCTTCTCAACCTCAATGGAGGCGGCCTATTACTGAAGGTATGTGAGCTCAGCGACACTGTCAGGATTTCAGAAGGTCTCTTGGCAGGGGGAGGAGCATAGAGAAGAAAGAGATGTACGGGGATGAATCAGCTGGGGAAGTAGAGGGAGGGGAACCATGAAAGAAGAGAGGACGGATCATCCTCCAGATCCCAGACCCACTGAAACCTTTTCCCATAAATGGTCTCACAACTGTCCATTGGACAGAAAGCAGGGCCTGGGAGAGTGGACCAAGAGGGACGGGCTCTGTCGCCTGAAGAGAAGAGCACCAGCTAGTAGGCAGGAGGAATGGGCAAGACGCAGACAAGCTCCAGGGAGGGCGCTGCCTCTCAAAGGCTGGTGGAGAGATGGGCCCGAAGGCCAGCACCATTAGTGAAGGAGTTAAACTTTGACAAGAAGCAAAGCAGCCTCAGCTAGCACCTACAAGCCAGCTCCAGGCCAACTGGCCTGGACGAGGAGAAAGAGGGCCAGGCACAGCCTCCAAAGGCAGGGAGGAGCACCCAGGGCCTGAATAGGTCCAACAAGGAATAATCCAGAAGAATCCAGAAAGACAACTCTCACCAGCTCTGTTCTCTCTTAGCACCCATCACTCAGTCACGTCCACCAGGCAACAGATCTGGGCTCCAGGGACCCATCCACTGCAGGATTTTGTGTGCTGTCTTTCCTCTTAATCTCCTGGCTTGTCCTCCCCTCCTGGACCCCGTAAATATGGTTCCCTTGGGGCTCCCCTCACCCTCCCTCCGCCTTCTCCAACATTCCCACCTTCACCAACTCCTGCTTTCCACTGACATCCTACCCAGCCCACCATGGGACGGGGGGCAGTGGTGAGAAGGAGGCCAGAGCGATTTGATTGCTTTCTTTCCCTCTACTTTCTAGACTTCAAGCAATGTTGTTATGCCACTTCTAGATCTGAAAAACAATTCTGTTTTCACTGCCATCTACCCTCCCAGGCCCAGGACACATGCAGCCCCTCTGCAAAGTCATCCACCTCTGATCACCACCATCCCAGAAGCTTCTTCTCTCCTGAGAAGCCTGGCTCTTGGCCAAGATCCTTCTCCATTTGGCTGTAGGTCGTGGGGGATGGTGCACTTGTCTGATCTGGACGCACCCCCTCCCTGCCCTTGTCTGCAGGACTTTCTACAGCACCAGGGCTAGCCTAGGGCCCACCATCTAGTAGGTGATCTATAAGCATTTGGGAAAGAAAGGAGAGAGAAAAGGAAGGGAGGGGAGGGAGCAAGGGAATGATGGGTGAAAAGCAGCTTTAGTTGGGTCCCCAAAAATATTTGATCAATGGAAGCTTGTATTTCTTTTCTTGGACGTGGTTAGAGTCCGTATCTTGGGGTCTCGCCGAGCCCAGCTAACTTGCACTTGTCTGCATGTCTGGCAGGAGCGGAAGCAGGGAGGGTGGTTGAGGGGGAAAGACTGCACGTTCTCCTCTTCCCCGGCCTGGAGCTTGATATTTGAGCACAGCCAGAGGGCAGACGTGCCGCTCAGGCCCCTGGCCAAGAGCTCTGCGTCTGCTCCGAGTGTGGCTCCGGCCTTCCAACCTCCACCTGATGGCAGAGATTACGGAGGACCAAAGGCACATTCAGTCAGGAGGGTATTGGTTTACTGAATGTTCCACGGGCAGACACTGCTCTTCAAGCCTGCCAGCTGCCTCACAGAGCAGGGCCAGCTAAGGGTCCAAGGGCATCAGCACAAGCCCCACCCCACCCCACCAGGAGCAGTACTAAGCAGGTGGCCGGGCAGATGCTGGGTCAGTGGAGTCGTCTTCTTTATCCACAAGGTCAGACAGACCCTACATTTAAATTCAATTCTCTGATTGTTCCAGCAGGTCAGGAGAGGACTCCCTCTTGGGAAAGGAGAAACCCAGATCCTCCTCAAGAAGTCATCCCAACCCTGCCTGTGCCACTGTCTCTATGTAGACCACGCCACACTGAGACCCATTTCCCTTGTTTCTCCACATGTCTGCCCAAGCGGGCCAAGATGACAAGGGCCCAGCCTCCCTGCCACAGTTGATCTACCCTTTCACAGTCGGGAAGTTTTTCCAGGTGGCTAGTTCAAACCCCTCCTGCTGCAGTCTAAGCTCAAGCTCTTTGAACAATGGGATGTGATAGAACAGGGACAGAAGCTGAAGCTTTCAGTAACAGCTTTGAATTTCTCCCTCCCTGCCCTTACCTCCACCCCTGACCCTGACGAGAGCGGAAGGGCTGCCCCCTCCAGCAGCCAGTAGGATTTCCCAACAAAAATCAGCCTCTCGGGGGGTGTTCCCCGGTGGTCTAGCGGTTAGGATTTGGCGCTTTCACTGCTGTGGCCTGGGTTCAATCCCTGGTCAGGGAACTGAGATCCCACAAGCTGTGCAGCATGACCAAAAAAAAAAAAAAAAAAAAAATCAGGCTTTTAGCACCTGTGCTTAGAAAATCACCCCCTAAAACCCTCTGCTCAAGGGGCAGATGTATCACTCGGGATCCTTGGATGCTTTTCCTGAATAATTTGGGGCCACCTGCAATCTTGCTCTCCCCTTTTTTACTGGTTCCTCCACATCTTACCCAAAAGTTCAGAAGGCAAGAATGTCACACTCTGTGAAAGTGCGTCAAGGGTAAACATTCACCGTGGTGCTCAGGTCTTCTTCCCGGGTGGGCACAAGGGCTGTTGTCCCCACTAACTGCCTCCAAAGGGGCCGCCTTCTGCTACCCTTCCCCACCCTGCCTCGCCCTGGGAGATGAAGGGAAACAGGGCCGTGCAGGTGGCTGAGGCAGCCCGGAGGCAGAACTCGTGAGCTTTGCTGCTGCCCTGACATCCAGGGACCTGGAACCTGGCCTCCCTCTCTGTGTAATGGGGCAAGTGTTCCAGACCAGCCGAGGCACCAGTTCCAGGGCTGGAAAGAGATCGGACGAAGCAGTCTAAAGCATTTCAGGCTATAGCTGTATCATCTTTCAGATCAAGGTCACAGAATGATAGGAAGCAGTATCACTGACCGGCTCCAGACCCCCACCCATTCCCGTCCAAATCCTGCCTTCACCGTTTACTAAGGGTATTATCTGAACAAGGTCCCTAAGCTCTCTGTGATTGCCAGTTTCCTCTCCTATAAAATGGGAACACTCATAACCAGGTGTATGTGGAAGTATTTGGGTCTCAGTTGTGACAGAGGCCCCAGGAAAATGAATGCCACGTTCCAAAAGTAAGGCAGGGCTTATAAAAAGGGATGACTGACATCAAGAAAGTGAAAAGTCAACCCACTGAATAGGAGAAAATATTTGCAAATCATATATCTAATAAGGGACATATTTCCAGAATATATAAAAAACTCTTATAACTTAATAACAAAAAGACAAAAATCTAACTTTAAGTATATGTAAAGGTTGTGAATAGATGTTCCTTTAAAGAAGATAGCCAATTAACAAAGATGTTCAACATCATTAATTACTAGGGAAATGCAAATCAAAACCATAATAAAATATCACTTTATACCCACCAGGATGGCTAGAATCCCAAAGATAGAAAATTACAAGTGTTGGTGAGGATGTGGAGATATTGTAATCCTCATACACTGGCTGGTAGGCATGTAAGATGGTGCAGCCACTTTGGAAAACAGTCTGACAGCTCCTCAAATGATTAAATATTGAGTTACTATATGACCCAGCAATTCCACTCATAGGTATCTACCCAAGAGAAATGAAAACATAAGTCTATGCAAAAACTTATACATGAATGCCCATAGCAGCATTCTTCATAATAGCCAAAAAGTGGAAACAGTGCAAATATTCATCCACTGATGTGTGTATAAACAAAATGTGGTATGGCCATACAATGGAATATTACAAAGCAAATCAAAATGAACTAATACACACTGCAAACTGGATGAACCCTGAAAACATCATGCTGAGTGAAAGGAATTTAAGAAAAAAAAAATGTCATGAAGAACCTAGGGGTAAGACAGGAATAAAGACACAGACCTACTAGAGAATGGACTTGAGGATATGGGGAGGGGGAAGGGTAAGCCGTGACAAAGTGAAAGAGCGGCATGGACATATATACACTACCAAACGTAAGGTAGATAGCTAGTGGGAAGCAGCCGCATAGCACAGGGAGATCAGCTCGGTGCTTTGGGACCGCCTGGAGGGGTGGGATAGGGAGGGTGGGAGGGAGACGCAAAAGGGAGGGGATATGGAAACATATGTATATGTATAACTGATTAAATTTGTTATAAAGCAAAAAATTAAAAAAAAAAAAAAAGAAAGAAGGCCACAAAAGACCACATACTGTGTAATTCTATTCACATGAAATATGCAGAACAGACAAATCTATAAGATAGAAAGTAGACTAGGGCTGGGGGTGGGTAAAGAGGTGGGGAGTGACTGCTAATGAGTATGAAGTTTCTTCGAGGGGGTTGATAATGTTCTAAAATTAGATTATGGTGAGGGTTGTACCACCCTAAATACACTAAAACCTACTGAATTCTACTCTTTACATAGGTGAAGTTATGATATTAAATTATATCAATGTAATATCATTTCATTATATTATATTGGGAATATATAATATTAGCTATTCAAAATTTTTTTTTAAGACACTGATGGCTGAAAACTGTTTTGTGGCTCCAAACTGCCCCCCACACACACCCATGTCAAGGGAGTGAAAGGATCAGGAAGTGAGTGACTCTAAGAGGAATCATGGAGAGAAGAGTGTTGTTTTCCTGCAAGTGCCACCTGCCAGGGAGGGGCTTTCCCCTCACCTCGGTGAGTCTGCTCAGCTCAACTCGAGTCCGCTGGGGCTGGAAAACGTGAGAGATGGGCCTAGCTCAGGCCTGGAAGTCCACACGGTGAGAGGCCAGCCAGGGAACAGAGACAGCAGCTGCGCTGGCCACCTCAGTCCCAAGCTTTGCTGAGCCCAAGGGCGCCTTAGGGCTCCTGCGGACCAAGGGGAGAGATCCAGCCCAGGGCTGCCTCAGATCCTGTCCTAGAGGGCCACCTGCAGGGCTGAAACACCTCCACAGGAGGAGGTGGAGGGAGCGAGGGATGCTCGGGCCGAGGAAGGGGTGAGCCTCTGACAGGTCTGCGGTCACCCACCCGAAGGAAACGGTGAGAAGAGACTCTTGGGGAGTTCAAGGGGCGGGGGGCGCTCCAAAACATCCACGGAAGTGCTGCAGGAGGAAACAGTCACCCGGAATCTTCCACTGTCAAAGAGCTCAGATGTCATATCATCCGTGCCGGTGTCTCCACCCAACAGGGATGCAGGCAAGAAAAAATGTTCCCATCCCTTCTCTCCTTCCTCTCTTCCCATCAGTCAGGGAAACAGAGAGAAAACCTACAGAAACGACCCCCATCCCCTCCCATCCACAGCTGGCGCAAGGTAGGGGCAGACAAGGGGGAAGAACTAATTCTGGGTGAAGCACCAAGTTCACCAAATTCACTCTGGGCGTCTTTATTACTGCCCAGAGGCTCTTGTAAAATATTACCTAAGTGTGACTAGAAAAGGCACGGGACTCACCCTAATGTCATTCGGGCGCAGGGGAAGCTTTAAAACCACATCCTAACAAGTTCTGCTTGGTCAGCCTAATGGTTACAAAACAGTAGCCACGTATAGGCATTTGGGGAGGAGTAACTAAGAGAACATATACAGGGTAAGAACACAAGGCTAGCTATCATCTAGTCATTACCTTTGTCATCATCACTGTCATCATTAGGGTTGTAGAGCTGGAAGTTTCCTTGCAAATCAACCCCCCTCAATTCACTGATAAGGAAAACTGAGAGCCAGAGAGGGAAAGTAACTTTTCCAAAGTCACACAGCAAGTTGGTGTCAGAGGCAAGTCTCCTGACTTCCAAGAGTGGGGCTCCCAGAACAGAACCAGCTACAGACAGTTCCCAGAGAGTAGAGGGACCAGGGGAATATGGGTTTTTTCTTAAGAAGAGAGAGCTTGTATACATTCAAAATCACACCTCTATCTTCTTTCCTCCAGCACTTCAACAATAATAATAATAATAGACACAAATTATTGCCAGCATAGTACACACCAGGCACTTACTTTTCACACTGCACATACGTTACCTCATTGAGCCTTAACAACAATCCTGGAAGGAAAGTACTGTTATTGTATCGATTTTACAGATAAGGCATCAGAGAGGCAAAGTGACCTGACCAAGGAACACAATTATAAACAAAAGAGCTTGGAACCAGATCCTCTGACTCTCAATTCCACAGTCTTAATCCCTAGAGTAGACATCAGTCTGTTCAACGATATTTCTACTTTCTTCCACACACAAATTCCCTGCCCCCTTTGAAGTTAAGCATGGATGTGTGACCTGTTTTGGCCAATGAAATGTGAGCAGAAGGAAAGTGTGTCATGTCCAGACAGAAGCAGTGTGCAAGTCACAGTGTCCTCTGCCTACTTCAGCAGCAGTGGTGGATGCACCTATGCCATGAAGCCACCATCAGCCTGGAGGAAGTAAGATGAACAAAGACCCCTGTCAATCCACACTGGACAGGCAGCATGGGCAAGCAATACACTTTTGTTGGTTAAGCCACTGAGAATTCAGAGCTGTTTGTTATGCAGCATAGCCAAGCCCCTCCTGACTGATATAGCCACTGAGCAATGCTGCTTCCCACTACAAGCTCAAGAGAGGGGAGCTAAGTCCATCTTAGCTACTCACAAGTCACAAAAAGGGGTAATGAGCTCAAAGAAATGGAAAGAATTGCTACTCCAACTTCCTCATTTTACAGGAAATAAAAAAGACCTAAAGAAAAGGAGTTACCAAGGACACCCAAACCCAAATCTCCTGCCTCCCAGGCCAGTGTGTGTCTGAGTCTGTCTGTCTCTCCATGTCTCTCACCTGCTTCTCTCTCCTCACTCTCTGCCTGTTTGTGTGTCTCTCTCCCTTCCTCTTTCCTTTCTCTCAAAAGAAAAAAATATATCAGAGAATCCTTGGACAAGCCTAGCTCATGAGTAGTCACCACAGGCTAGGGACTCCTGGCTACATCAGGGAGGCTCTTCTCCAGCTCAGACAAAAGAACATGAAGAGGAGGTGGGTGTCCTACAGAGCTGGACTCTCTCCCCGAAGGAAGGGGACTCCTCTCCTAACAGAGCCTGAGGGTGAGAGGCTTGGGCACAAAACCAAGCCCCCTCGTCACCAGCCCCTGGCTCTGATGGGGCTGCCCACAGAAACAAAAGAAGGGCTGCCGGGCGTCCTGCAGGGTGTGGTTATTAGTCCCCTTGCCATCTTCAGCCAGGCCAGCAGACTTGTCATTTCTCCCTTCATTACTCCTTTTGGCTCTGAGCAATCTGCTGCTTTACCCAGCCTCAGCCCCTATTCCCCCGTCCTCTTTTAAGTCTTGAGAAACTCTAATCAACTCAGTGTCCAAGGAGGTTGGGGAAAGGTGGGAGGGAGTGGGTGGGCAATGAGATAATTCAGGCCTGGTCAACCTGTGGGCTTCTCAGAATTGGAAGGCAGCCCACACCCTCTTGGTCTCGCACTTGCTTCCGGGAAGGCTTGCCCTGGAACACTCTGGAGGAATTTGGAGACAGCTCCGTGCAGCATAGGCAAAAACACAGCCCTGCTCCCACCCACAGGGAGCTGGGATCTGGGCATGGGGCTTCATTACTCAGGCCAAAGAGCTAATGGGACTTCTGGAGGCTGTGAAATGTGGTGCCAGCTAGAGCGCTGAGCTGGCAGGCTCCAGACCAAACTGGAGAAAGGCAGAGAGGAGGAGGCTGGTGGGGGACCAGACTGTTCTCCCCTCCACCCACCCTGGACCTTTTCTTACTCCTCACTCAGGACCAAGACTCCAGGCATCCAACTACGGGCAACCCAGAAAACTCCTTCCTGGGTGTTATGGGCTGAATTGTGTGACTCCCAAAATTCATATGTTGAAGTCCTAACCCCCAGTACCTCAGAATGTGACTGTACTTGGAGATAGGGCCTTTAAAGAGGTGATTAAGTTAAAATTAGGTCATAAGGGTCGGCCCTAATCCAATAAGACTGATGTCCTTAAGGGAAGAGGAGGTGAGGATGCAGACACACACAGAGGGAAGACCGTGTGAAGACACAAAGAGGAGACGGCCGTCAACAAGCCAAGGAGAGAGGCCTCAGGAGAAACCAACCCTGCCCACACCTTGATCTCAGACTTCTGGCCTCCAGAGCTGTGAGAAAATAAATGTCTATTGTTTACAGCAAATAGTCTGTGGTACTTTGCGGTGGCCACCCAAGCAGACTAGGACATCAATCTAGTTCATCATCAGGCTCACCACAGGGTTCTGCTCCCAAAGTAAGGAGTCCCCGAAACGACAGGCACTCATCCTATGCTCCCCGGCCACCTGTCCCAAGGCCTGGAAACTTCTCTGCTCAGAAGGTTCTTCATTGGATTCTTCACCTTTCATCACCTCCCCCTCCTTCTGGCTTAAGTGCAGGGGAGCCAAAATGTTCCCAAGCAGCCACGGTCACCGCAGCCTAGGTCTGCCACGCAGAGGCACACTCTCCTTCTATTTCTGGCTCTACTTCCTGGCCCCATCCTCCAGGGAAATGGGCTACCCTGTGGGGCAGTGAGCATCCTGTCATCTAAGGTGAGGAACCAGGGGTGGGAGGAGGAGAATAAGCTGAGCTCCAGGGGGTGGGAGGGATTTGGAGCTGACACCTGAATTCACACGCCAACCTTGCTCTCATCTCCTGACCCCGGGCTAGATCGCTGACCTCCCCACATGCGGTATGGTCATCACGTAATGGGGCTGCAACAGGGTGAGCTGAGATCATGAAAGGAGGGTTCCACTGTAGGGATGTCCCCCTCTTTGACAGGTCCCTTCCCCTCTCGAGCCTCAGTTTCCTCTCTACAGTGGGAGGGTGTGAGATGGGGTCTGTGATCTGGGGGGGGCCGGCCTGCAGAGACCAGAAGTCCCCACATGTTTTCTTCCTTCATTTTGCTGCTGAGATTGACGGGGGACACCCTGAAGGAAAGGAAGAGCGTGCTGAGTGCCACGGGTCTGCATGCCTTGAACTGGAAACCTGTACGAGGGTTCAGAGGGTAGGGATGCAGGCAGCAAGGAAGGGGTTAAACACAGAGCAATTCCTGACATGGAGGGTAAAGTCAGGGTCACCTGGAGGGCTTCCCGGAGGAACGGAGCTCTGACCCCAGCGCCGACCGCCTCTCACTTCAGGGAGGGCCGAGGTGGGGCCCAGGCCAGAGATGACCTTTGTCCCCAAGAGCTGGGCTCGGTGCCCCCGCCCACCACTCTGAGTCACCCGGTGGACTCCAGAGGGACTGGCCCACTCCTTCTAAACCCGCCCCTTGTGGGCCTGAAATAGCAGAGGCGGGCAGCTTCCAGAAATGGCCTCACCTCACCTCCAACACACCACCCTGTCCGTATTTTGAGAGGCCAGCCCCTCACCAGAGGCAGTCCTGCGTGAGCAGCCCCTCCTGTGTATGGTGGTGGTGGGGCGCGGCGGGGACAGGGGGACATCAGGGATGTGCCTCAGCTGTTCCCGGTACCGCAGCCCTGCTGGGTACCTGCCACAGGGTACTGCACTCCGTGCCTCACCGCGTATAAGCCCCCCACCCATACTGAGAGGCGGGGCAGGGGAGATGTGGACTGTCCAGTGGTGAGAAGTGGGGGGCAGAGCGAGCAGACCCTCACCCGAGCTCAGCGGGACCCAGGTACCGTCACAGGACCAGACACCCAGGACAGACCCTTGGGGACGACGGCCAGCTGAGGACGCTATAGCAGTTAGCACCAGGGTTCCACACCAGATCCACCCTTTACTAGCGAGGTTACCTTGGGCAGGTCACTTAACCCCTCTGTGCCCCAGTCCCCCATCCAGACATAATAACAGTGCCCACCTCACCACGTGGCTGCAAGTGTTAGATGAGATGGAGGCTATCAAGTGCTTGGCATCGTAACCGGTGCGTGGCAAAGCCCGAGCTGGCTCCCAAGGCCAGGGGGCCTCCTCCCGAGCCCTGTCAGCAGACCCCTGAGATGGTGGTCACTACCGACATGACAGAGACTCACGAGGGAGCACAGCAGGCAGCCCCTCTGCAGCTCCCGCTCCCCGAAAGGTGCTCGAAATGATTTGTCAACCAAATCCCCATGTTACAACAGAGTCAACGGAGGCCCCAAGAGGATGGCATCTTGGCAGAGGATTTGAACCCGGAGAGTTTGGCTCCAGATGCCACAGTCTTAACCACAGTACAAACTGCCTCTCATGAAAATTGCTACAATAACCCAATCACATGGGTACCGTCACCATCCCATTTGCAGATAAGGAAATGAAGACCACGGGAAGGCGTGATCATTTGACCAAGGGCACACAGCTGCAGACGGGAGACTCCACAGTGTGGACCAGGCAGTTGGGCTCTAAAGCACACATGTTCGAGGGCTCTAGCACCTCAGGGTCATCCTGCCTCTCCTGGTCCAGGGCCTCCCCGGGCACCACATCGCAGCCCACAAGGCCATCCCCCAGCCCGAGGGCAGCTCCAGCAAATGGCCAAACCACCACCCAGGCTCCAGCGTGGGCCATCTCCTGAGCACCCCAGAGTCTTGGGGGTTAGGGGCCCTTATCCCAGATAGCATGTGTGGAAACTGGAGCACAGTGACTTGCCCACAACTAGGGAAACAGACAGAGGCCTCTGGCTTCCCTCTCGTGAACCAGAGAATTAGCCAGAAGAAAATGCATTTACCTCTGGGCCCCAGAATCTAGAGCCTTTTAGAAGTGCTCCAGCCAGGAGAAGCAGGGTGAGGATAACATCACCACTCCTGCCCCGGGGCCACCCCACTGACTCTCCTGTCCCTGTGGGGGATGCAGCCCAGTGACAGCGGGGAGTACACAGCGGGACAGGCTGGGTCTGCCCGGGTGACCACTCCAGCCGCCCAGCTCCAGGCCCGGGCCAGCCAGGCAAGGGAAAAGGACGACAGGGCTGTGAGCTGCTGCCGTCCCTTCCCACCCTTGGGCGCAGGGCCACTGTCTCAGCCTCCAGACAGGAGCCCCTCTGTCCCTACAGGACGAGCTGACATTTAACTGGCCAAAAGATCCTACTGGTTCCATGCCCCTGCCTGGGAGAACAGATCGGAGGAGAGAGGAGGGCGGGCAAGGGGGAGGGAGAGGAGCCCAGGGCCCCCCTCTTCCCTTCCTCCCTCCCCCTTCCCTGCCTCTGGTCCCAGCCTCCTGCTCAGTCCGCCTGCTTCCTTCCCTCGAGGCTGACTGTGTCCCAAGCCCCATCCTTCCCGCAGCCCCTCCTTTCCCCTTAATTGTTTTACCTTTTGTTTGCCTGGCACTTTATAGTTTACTAAATGTTTTTACATTTATCATCGCATTGAATCCACACCAGGGAGAGATGGTGAGACATTGAAAATTCCTTCCAATTGCCAAGTGTTCTTGTTAAAAATGCAAACATCCCCAGAACGATGAACAATTAGGCTGGCAGCCACCGCTACCTCAGGACTGATTCATTTCATCCTCTGCCTTCTCCCCAGCTACAGGGCACAAGGGGACGTGGCTGGAGCAGGAAGAGGAGCGCTTTGCGGGGCGCGGGGTGGGGGAAGCCTCAGCACAGTAGGGAGGGCCCTGGTGGAGTGTCTAGGCCCCTGGAGGGGTGGGGGAGAAGTGCGGGAACTAGGTAGGCAGAGGACAAACTTTCACCACTGCAGCACTGCACATGAACTTCTCCCATCAAACCCTAAATCCTAGCCTAAGCATCGCCCTCATCCCACCCCCTCTGAACCGCATCGCTCATTCTGGTGTCTCTAAGGTCAGAGGGAGAATCTTTATGCGGGAAAAGGCCTAAACGACTTTCAGCGTGGAGTCAACAAATCCGAAACCTTGGAGGTGGAGACCAGGGTGAGGGTCCCTGGTCTACCTAATCCAGCTCTGTCACATGGCCCAGGGTCCCCACCCCAGGACAAGCTTCAGCTGGGAGGAGAAGCACAGAGGCTGGGTGCTGGTGTCCTTGAAAGGACATATCCTGGTCATGGGGGTAAATCAAGAGACGCTTCCTTCTGGGCCGGGGGGCGGGGGCAGGTCTCAGTTACCCCGGCTGAAAACTGATGGGGGATGGGCCAACGGTCCTGAGGTCCTCCCAGCTTCCACATTCCGTGATCCTGGGACCAAATCAGGGTAACAAGCCCGTGGTCAAACTCCAGACAGGGCGTCTCAAGCGTTCCTGAGCTCCAGACATGCTCATGGAGGCCCCGCCCTGCATCCCATCACACATACTCAAATGAACCAAATGAATCTACAGAACTCATATATAACTCTCAAGAGTTGAACTGAGCTGTGGATGACCCTTTGACATTATGTTAGGTTTTGTTGCTAAATTAAACATATATTAATTTCAATTCTGCTGCTTTCTTTTCAAATTTTGGAGCCTACCAGTTTGTTTCCAGCTCACAAACATTTTCATTGGCTGTTGATGAAAGCCTGTGGATCCTAAATGCTGTGTCTACCTTCCTAGTGCTCTGACCCCGGAGAACTCGGGCAGCGAGCCTGGAGAAATCCAACAACGAGGTTAAGAGAAATCTAACAAATGCTGTATTTTAAGCACAGGAGGGTATCTCAAGCTCCACGCAAGGCCACTTCCTCCAAGGAGCCCTCCCAGACCACTCCAGCTCTCAAGAATCCATCCCCTGCCAATCTCAGAGCATTCACTGCCTATGGGACTCATTCGGTACCAAGGATACACCCTTGTATGGCTGTTTTGCTTCATTCTTTAGCTCATTCCTGTTTGGTTTTATCTTCCCCCCTGAACTGTGAGCTCTCAGAGGTGCTTTGGACCTCTCCTCTGCACCTCCCCTCCCTTTGAACCCAGTATGGTGTCATAGCAAACCAAGAGAGCCGAGGCCATGTGAGCAGGGGCTGTGCCGTCGCAGAGGGGCTGGAAGCCACTGGTCCCACCTACCCTCCATGCCATCATCTTGATGCCCATTGAAGTTGTCATAGGAATCCCAGCGGATGAGGGGGTCGGAGGTGTTATAGTCCACAGACACGCTTGGCCCGTTCTCCAGGTGTTCCATGCCTTAGAAGATGGGAAAGGCGGAGACGACAGTGAAGAGAAATTAAAAACCGATCAGCGGCTGGAAAAACAGAGGAAACCAACAAGTTCCCTAAGGATGCTCCCTAAGGGACTTCTCATTTTCTTGACCGTGGCGAGGCAGGACCACTCGCTTCAGTTGGATGGAGAACCCAGGAGTCTGGTTTCTCGCATTCTTGAAAAGGTTCACACCAGGTCATAAGGGTAAAGGAGGACAGCAGCACTGAGCAACAAAGACCCTTTAGAAGAAAGCTGGGGGACCCTCTGGCTGGGTGGCTGTCTCTTTCTCTTCTGTGTCCCAGGGACCCCTGGGGCAGTGCCAAGAGTCCAGAGAGTCTGGCCCTGGAGTCAGGGGGAAGTGTAGGAGAGGCCTGTGATGGGCTGCACGGGGTCACGGACAGCAGGCAAATCACAGCCTTGACACTGAGAGGACACAGGTCATCCCAGCCATCCCCCTGCCCTTCCACTTAAGATGCTTGCCACTGCAGGCAGAAATCTGAGGAGAGAGGCAGAATCTCTCCTACACATCCAGAGAAAGCCCAGGATGCAGACAGCATAAGCTGCAAGTCAGGCCTTCTGGGTGAGTTACCTTCCTGACCCAGCAGTCCTTTCTTTAGTCGACCCAGAGTCCCTCTGCTGTAACCTGACTTCACCTCTTCCTATTCTGTTCCCAAATAAGATGAAGAACAACTGGTCTCCACATATAACCAGTCTAACGGCTTAAAGGCTATTATTAAATTGGCCTTCTCATCTTCAGGTTGAATCACCTCAGTTCTCATAAATACTTATCGTCCATCCAGCACCTTTGAGAGTCCCCTTGGCCACTCCCTCCATCCACCATAGCCTTCAGTCTCTGAATATAATAGGATGATGACCTAATGGGGCCAGAATAGTTTATCCAACCCAGCGCCTCTCTGTCTACTTTTTTATTTTTATTATCCAGAGATTAAGTCACTGGTTCATGTTTAGCTGGGGGTCCACTATGATACCCAGATCTTTTACTGCTGGCCTGACTCTCAACCACAGGTAACTTGATATTTGTAGAGCAAATCAGTGGGAAAATGGTAGAGGTGAGTTGAGGTGGGGCAGGGCAGAGTGGAGGGAAGGGAATGAATCAATGGATTCTAACTTGGCATTTACCTTGAATTTTCTCTGGTCCATAAGAAAACACAAATTCAACTTTGCCATATTCTGGAAATCGATCATCTGAAAAAAAGAGATGGAAAAACAAAAATGGGCAACTGATTCCCAAAAGAGGACTCCAAAAAAAGTTTTCTTCTAGAAAAGTTTAAAGGAATACATGTATACATGGTTGATAATAAAACAAGTAGTATATATAATGGCATTAAGTCTCCTACCCACCCTGGCCCTGTCTTACCTGTCTGAGGTAACCATTTCTTACCATTCCTATTTCTTGTTCTATGAGCAGTTACCTCTAAGACTCTAAATAATAGCCACAGTTTTTATGCCACTATTTCTAGATATATCAGTTTTAAATAATCTTCACTGATTCACCACTATGAAGATGAATAATTTGGATCACTTATAGTATTCCCACCTCCCTTCTTAAATCTGGTTTATTATTATTATTACTATTACTACTGTTGTTATTATTATTAATTCACCCTTCTGCTTACCTCTGAAACTTTCCATACGATGGTTAAGCCTCTATTTCTGGACCTGTCCATTTCCGATGGTGCCCTGATTCCCTCCATGTAGGAGGAGGAAGTTTGTGCCGCTCCCTTCTCCCACCTCTCCGCAACTCTACGTTTATTTTGTCAGCTATTCTTTTACTTTCTTTGTTAAGACTGATGACATTTACATTCTCTTCTGCAATTACAACAGCGTCTTCTGCTTTTGCTCTCCTGGCTCCGGTACAGGGAAAGCTCATCATAGAAACATCCTTCTCCTGCGTGAGCCAGACCACACTGGGGGATCAAGCCTCTCCTCCTCAGAGCCCCAGCCCCACGCTCTGATCTCTGCCTGAGCCCAATCTGCACACAGATCACCATTCACTGCTTGCAGGAAGGGAAGTTACAGCAGGGGTGGTGTCCGCTCCCTGGGGCACCCATCCTGCCTGTGTATATCTCCATCACCGCAAGCATCACATCATAGTAACATGTCTGTTTGTCTCTTTCTCCCATAAGACTGTGAGCTCCCTGAGGGTAGGGCCTGACTTCTTTCTCTTTGTATCACCAGGGTCTAGCACATGCCTGGCACATACAGACACACAGTGATGCTGGTGGATTTATACATGGACAGATGGATGGATGGGTGGATGGGTGGATGGATGTGGACACGTCCTGGGCCTGAATGTAATACAGATAAAACCTTAAATGGATCGAGGAAAGAAGCAAGGGGAGACAGCTCCCGGAACACCTCCCTTCCCGTGCGAAAACGGTCACCCTTCACTGCTGCCCCTCCAGTATCGCTCTCCTATCCTGTGGTCTAATTATTCCTTGCCAGGTCTGCCTCTCTACTCAGCAAGCCCACCTTTGAAGGCATCGTCGAGGTCCTCCTTCCCAAAGACAACCCCCAGGTCATGGATGGCGCAGGTATGGAACTGCACGCGGAAAATGACGTCTCGGGCTGGGCTCCGGAACTTCTTGTGGTAGCACTTCAGCTGGGTGGGAAAGAGAGCAGAGCCCATCGGGGGCCTGAAGGTAGAAGGTTATCCCCAAGGAGCCTCCTTATCAGCTCCACAACTAAGCCCCAAACCCAGTGAGGAAGAGGTCACCAACCCCAAACAGGACCTCAGAGCTCTCTGGGGAAACTTCCAGAACAGCAGAGAGTTGAAAGCCAGCCTTGCCCTGTGGGGACAAAGCTATCCTCCCAAGAAGTTCCTGTACACCAGTCAGAATGGGCAACGTAGGAGTGGATTTAAATCACAGGAGGAAGGAGTGAAGTTAGAATTGATGGAGTCTTTGTCACCAACAGGAAGCCCAGAGGTAACAGCTCACACAGAGACATATGTCCCTGGAGATACTCCAGAACAAGAGGCAAGCCCGGGGGAAGGCACATCCAACACTGAGGCAGGGGATGGACAAGGACCGTCAAGGTTGGAAGGCCTTGTAGGGCCCCTGAGAGCCAATGACCCCAACGCTGGTGGCCCACCAGGAGGGACGCTCTTGTCCAGAGAGGCAGAAGGGGAGGAGGAAGAGAAAAGGAAGAAAAAATAAACGGCGGTGCGGTGGCTTGAGACAGAGGGCAACTTACCAAGATGTCTCCCTTCAAGAGCAGCCCGGGCTCGATGGTGATGCAGATGCTGGTCTGGCTGTCTCCCTGGACGTTGCTATGGGAGCGAGGCAGGCAGAGGGAGAGAGGGCTGCTGAGGTGGCCGGGCAGTGCACTTTCTCCCAGCTGCCCCTCCCAGGGGGCTATTGTGAAAGCTCGCTGACCCATTCCTCAGCCCTACCCTAGAAGTCCTCCTAGAAAAGGTCCTAGGCAGCCCCCCAACCCCAGCCCCCAGCCCCCAGTCCTCAGCCTTGGACCTCCGGCATCCCTGGCCTCTCACCCCTGCGGAATACCTACTAGATACCAGATGTGTAAACAGGTTGCATGGCCTGGTAGATCCGGAGAAATGGCCGACACCCTGTAAGGGAGGGGTGCTATTAGCCAAGACAGCAGAAACAGCGGAAGGAGGAAGGGGGAGAGGAGAGATGAAGGAAGGAAGGATCGGCCAGGAGGAGGAAAGGGAAGAAAGGGGGAAAGGGAAGAAAGGGAAGGAGGAAAAGAGGAAGGAGAAATGGAAAAAGAAACAGGAAGAAATACTAACTTTTCATTCAAAGGAGGGCGGGAGGGAGGGAGACGCAAGAGAGAAGAGATATGGGAACATATGTATATGTATAACTGATTCACTTTGTTATAAAGCAGAAACTAACATGGCATTGTAAAGCAATTATACTCCAATAAAGATGTTAAAAGAAAAAAAAGGCATTTTGAGTTTACGAAAACACTACACCGTCCAGCGTCACCTGCCCACAGGCACTGCCAGTATCCAACCCATTTTGCAAATGAATCAGCTGGGGCTCAGAGAAATAGGAAGTGGTACAGTTGAGACTCCAAGCCTAAGACTGCAGCTAGCCCCCATTTTTACCCCCCAAGGCTGCCTCCTAAGACAAAGAGATGGAAGACAGGAGGGGAATGGAAGCTAGAGGGCTCGGGCAGTTACCTCCTTTAGACTCAAAGTTGGGGATGCCATGCATGATCACGTGGTGCAGAAACAAGGGCTTGTTGTTCATTTTGATGGAGCCGGAGAGCAGGCCGCTGAAATAATGCACGTACCTGGAGCAGAGAGAAGGGAAGCTTCAGCCAGGGAGGCCTCTGCTGGGGCAGAGCCATTCTGTTCTCTTTTCCCCCCGGCATATTGCCCTAGGTTGCCCTGCCAACTTCCCCACCACCACCACCAGCCCCCAGGTCTCCTGGCAGGTGGGGTCTCCACCCTTGCTGCCGGTAGCCCCAGGAAGGCGAACAGGTACTACTACATCTGGAGTGGGGTCCAGCCAAACCTCCCACTTGGGGTTCTCTGGCGCCTCCTGGTGGTCAATGTGGCCGTCTCTTTCCTGCTGCACTCCCTGCCCAGGAATCTCCTGCTGGACCAAATGCCCTCCCACACATCCCTGACAGGCATCATTTAGCTGTTCACTAGCGAGCCCAAACCAACTGTGCATTTGTACCCACAGGCCCCAGTTCTGCTCCCGCAAGACCCACCAGCCACATGACAATCCAGCAAATAGGAAGAGCTTAGTAATTCTAGTCCTTCATTTTTTTATATCACGCTGAAGGGTACAAAATTCCTCTGTACCATTTCATTTGATATTAGAGGATATCTAACTTCCACTAAGTATTCCTATCTCTAGGGTCAACATGCCCCAATTCCCTTAACAAAGATCTCGTTGGAAGAATGGAGGGAATAAGCCATCCCCACTCCTTCTAGAAGAGAGGGAAAATTAGGTCCAGCAAGGGTCATCAGCCTCCCAAAGGCACACTGCAGGAGCACACAAAGGTGGGGGGAGAAGGGAAGCAGTCTCGCTCCAGTGCATCTACTAGAAGGAGAGGCCAATCCTTTTGGTTGGTGTGTCCTCCTTTTCTGACTGGCCAGAGGATGCCAAGCTGGGTCAGCTGGACCAATCAGAATGCATTCTGATTTGAGGCGGGTGAGACCAGAACGCTCATAACCATGACAATGGTCCCCGTCCTGTCTTTTGGCTCCTTAGCCCACCTCCAGGCCTGTGGGCCTCTGTCCCTGGGCTGGGGTGGGGCCGCCTTGGACTATCCCAGCAAGATAATCTGATGAGCAGCACCGGCTCCTATTCAGGCCCCTGCCCAGCCCCCAGCCCCGTTGCTCAAACCGGAAACCTGGAATGGCGGGTTCCTATCAGATCTTCTGATCGTGCCAACAGGATGTGTCTGTGTGCTGGGGACAATAAGCCCGGGGTGGGGTGACAATGAATGGGGGAGCTGCAGGCAAAGCCCCTCCCTCCCTCACTCCCTGCCCTCCTCTCCTCCAGCTGCTCCAATCCCTGCAAGCGACACTGACAAGAAGGCGGGAAAGTGGCAACGAATGCCACTTTCCCAACAGCTGCACTTCCACATTTGGGCAGAGACAGAATTACCCACCCACGAGCAGATGTAGTTGCAGATATGAGCTGCAAGGCAGGTACAGATAATGTAAACACGGACACACACACCCCGATGGCATGCTACGTAAGCACACATTGAGCACGGTGGAATCCCTGAACAAGCCCGGTCCTGAGAGGTAACACTCATCCCCATTCTCCAGGCTTTCCACTTCAGAAATGTGACAGCTCCGCCCACTTTCTCCAAGCCACATTGTGCCATCATAACATCGTGCTCCTCTATTTGAACCTCTTATCTTTCAAGGTCAAGGGCCAGACTCATGACCAAGGGCACCAGCCACAGGTAGCAAGTCAGGATCTTGAATAATACTTCTTTCCTCCCTGAAACTTCTTCCCTGGGAAGACTCTCACTGACCCACAGCTGCTGTGTCTGGCAGCCTAGTCAGAATTTTCTGCACATAAAGACGTTCCGTTTCTGATCTCTGACCCAGAGGCTGGCTACCAGCTGTCCTGTGCCAGTTGTAAGGCGCTGGTTGCCTGAGGACTCACACACTTCTGCTTGGGCTTCCTGCTACAATGGTGGAAATAGTCCCCAGTGGTGCCGGCACATTTTAGCCAGGCAAGGTAGGGGTGATGGCGTGTGAGTTGGGGACCCCCGGCATGGAGAGGCTGGAAAGCTCCAGGATCTGTAGCTAGGGGGTCCTGCTTGCCCAGTCAGTGTTCCGAAGGGATAGAAAAGTCAGTGAGACATTGTGGCCTTTATACTTGCTGTTCCCTCTACCTGGACCCTTTACCCCAGACCTTTACTTAGATGTTTCCTTCTCCCTTCTCAGACCTCACCTCACATGTCATCTTCTCAGAAAGGTCAGCACACTGGAATCAGCCCCTCATGTCCACCCCTGTCATTCTCTAGCCCGTTGTGTTCTGTTTTGGGTTTTTCCCCATCAAAGCACTTATCACTGTCTGACATGACCTTGAAGGTTTATTTACTTGTGTAATGTCCATCTTTCCCAATACAATATCAGCTCACTAAGGGCAAAAGATTCTGTCCTGTCCAACTAGATACCTCCAGCACTTGGAACATACTAGAGTACCTAAAATTTGCCAAATGAATGAAGGAATCCATCCCTGTCCCGTTTCCTGCCTGGGCTGTTGTGGACCACATGGGTGAGAGACTGTTGTAAAATTTTAAAGCTCTCACAGCAGAAGGTGACCCTTATCACGAACATCTGTGACCTCCTCAGGGCAGGTGGCAGTGACATCAGCCTCCTATAGACCCATCAAAACACGGAAGCAACCCTGCTGCCAGGACCGAGAAAGGCACTGCCTTCTTATACAAGCTTCCTTCTTGTACCTCCCCCACCTCTGGCCCTGCTGCTCTCTGGAATCAACCTCAGCAGCCAACTGCCATGCCCCAGTGTGAGCACACACAGCTGCTCATGGCTTCACCCAAGTCCCTGAGCTCCCACCCCTGCAGGCTGGCACCTGAACGTGCATGCTTGGTACACCCCCACCTAGGCGTGCTGCTCCACCCACCATGGGTACACAAGGCTAGTTCCCACGTAGAGCGAGTGCACACACGCACACACACGCACACGCACTCACACACACATGCACTGGGCCGAGAGCCCTGGAGACCTACCTTCTCTGGGATGGCTGGCCAATGGGTACAATCTTATCCTCATAGAACCGCTTCATTGCAAAGCGGTCCAGGGCCTGGTCAGCACTGTGGGGAGAGACAGGTGGTCAGAGGAGCCAACCTCCACGAGTCCCTTGTCCACCCAGCCCTGCTTCCCAGACCCGCAGAGCCCTCCGGCCACTCTGTCCTGAGATGCCTTCAGGAAAGGACTGCCCCAGCATCTCTCCATCCTGTGTGCTATACTACTCAGCACAAGGGCCTTGGAGCCAGGCAGCCTGGGAGCCCATCTCAAGTTCGTCACTGACTTAGTAGCCCTGCAACTTGGGGCAGGTTACTTAACCTTCCTGGACTTGATTTTTCTTTCCTGTCAAATGAGCTGATAACCGTGCCTTCCTCGAAGGCTGTTGCGGCAACTGAGTGAGAGAACATCTATAAAGAGCTTGGCACATGTGGGCACACAGTAGGTGCACAGGAAATGTTGACCATTAAGCAAAGATTAAGCTGGTCAGGTTTCTTAAAGTCATAAAACTACCGTCCTACTGCAAGCCCTTCATAGAGCATTCTACCCATCCTCAAAGAAATCATTTTTTAAAGAGACAGATCACATAGCTTCTCCATTCTTGACTCTCCAACGATGTCCCATCCCTCTCAGAATAAACCCCAAAGTCCCCATCAAGGGTACAAGGCCCCCAGGCTCTGCCCCCTCCCAGCTTCACTTCCCACTCTTCGTCCCCTCACTCACTCGGCTCCAAACATGCCAGCCCCTCGAATTCCCACTGCTGGCCTTTGTCCTTCCCTCTTCTCTGCCTGGAAGGTCCCCTGCCACCACCCACCCCACCCCTCCACAGACTGTATAGGACTCAGCTCTTCCCCCCTCTCGCCACTTAATTCTGCTCAAATTATCACCTCCTCAAGAGGCCTCCTTTCCCCACCGTCTTGCTCTAGTCTCCGTCCTTCAAAGTACTTATCACCTGCTCTTACTGATGTGTTTGTTTACTCATTTAACATTCATGAGGGCAGTGGCCTGGCTTTGCCCACTGCTCTATTTCCAGCACCTAGAGCCGTCTGCACAGTGGCTGTTCCATAACTGTCATCAAACGACTGAATGGAGGGATTCCTCTGCCTCTCTGAAAATCCAAATCAGAATGGGAATCATCCACTGGTTGTTTCCTATTCTTGATGCAAAACACCTAAGTGGGAAGATGCCCCTGCTGGCCAGAAGCAGGGGAATAGATGAGAAACCTTCCAGATGGCTCTGCTGGACCCAGATGTGATCCAATATTTTTCTGTGACTCCCTCCCTGCTCACTCAGGTAAACAGAAGGCAGTTGGGCAAAGAAAAGTGGCCCCAAGAAGCCGACTGGACGGGGTGTCCATCCATGGGCCTGCCTCCCACGGCTGCCCCTCCCCAGGGCCCCAGACAGAGGGATGGTGTCTCCTCTCTCCTGCTCTCTGTCCAACGGCCCCTGTCCCAGAGCTGAGGGCAGGGACATTCTCCTTTCCAGGGGCTCCTCCCCCTGTCCTCAGCACCTCTCACCTCTTCTGTCCTTATCCTCCAACCCCAAGGGAGGGAGAGGCCTTGGGTGGGTGGGGGAAGGGGGCTCTGCTGTCAATATTCAGAGAATGGGAGGCTCGGGGCCCTCTTACCTGGCAGAAATGTTGCTGTAGTGCATGTAAGCCGCGATCACAACACCTATCCTGCCTCGGTTTCCCTGAAAAAGCCCCAAAACACAAAAGCCTTTACTTCTAAGGCTGGCCCTCCTGCCCCAGAGCGAGGCGGGCAGGGGCTGCAGAGAGGGACGGGGTTCTCAGGGAGAATCGGAGGAGGTAGGAAGTGGATGCGGGCTGAGTCTCAAAAAGAAGAAACACAGCTGATCGTCCACCACACCTGAGTGATCAACGGGCTGGTACCTCCACTTCCTGGGGGTGCACCCCAGACAGAACTGATTATCCCCAAGAAGGAGAGTACACACAAACAAACTTGCATGCTCACACAATCCAGTGATATGGGCAGGTGCATACACTCATCCAAGGATATATTCGTGCATGGGCATGAACACGCACACACACACACACACACACACACACAGAGACACCCTGCAGCCCCCGCTCTGACCTTGTTGTGTAGAACGACAACATTGTGGGGATCTGCGTTGAGCCAAGTGTCCATGGCCTTGCAGACACTGCAGATCTTCTCCAGGGCTGGGGTGTGGAGGTCGGGCCAGCCAAATTCCAGTACCTGTGGCCCAAGCCATGAGTGAGAAGCGGCAGAAGTCCGGAGAGTCAACGGGCGGCGGGGGGGTCGGGGGGTGGGGGTGTGGGCGGTGGTTGGGAGGTGCCCACACACGTCACGCACCAGCCCCACAGCGATGCCACCAGCAGCGGGGCCTCAGTTCCTGCCCTGCACGTCAACCCTCTGGAAGGCAGGGGTGTGGAGGCAAAGGACACTGACCCGGGCCTACAGACCCTGGGTTCTGACACTGCCTCCCTGTGGGCCTCAGGCCAGTCACAGCCCCTTCCCCGGCCCCAGTTTCTGATTTGTGCATAAAGCAAAGGCTTAGAGCCAATGGCCCCAGGTCCCTTCCATATGACTTTGACCTTAAAATGTGCTGGGAACCTCCAGCATTGTTCCCCAGCTCTCCTCCCACAGATAACCCTGAGATCTGGCTCAGGGAGGAAGAAGGAAAGGTGAAGCCTGTTCACGGCTCTTTTCCAGGCCCTGGACACACAAACCATCAAGTTTTCAGGCCAACCGAAGGAGGCCTGAGCGAGACAGAGAACAGATCTGAATAGCAGTCATCAGGCTCCTTCAGACTTTTCTTAACTCACAAAACTTTAATGTAAAAGAAAATCTGTGCTCGGAAGGGCCCAGAGAGCACATCTAATCCAGCCCGTCCACTTTCAGAGGTGGAAACTGAGGCCCAGAGAAGTCTGCCACCCGCTCAAGGTCACACAGCGACAGGCACCATAACCCAGGGGCCAGAGCAGATGGGCACACAAAGCCCACACACAGCGCACTGAACAGCAAGTGAAAGAAAGTTGGCTGTAGGAGGGCCTATGGTGGTGATTCCCAGCTGGTTTAAATCCAGAATACTTTTCAATAAGACTCAAAATCTCACAGCTCCAGCCCCACCCCAGAGACTCTGTGTGCACCACAGGTGGCAGACCTTGGTGGAAATCACTGTATTGAGCTTTGCTGTCTGTAATTCATATTACAGAAACAATAAATATATTATTTTCTATTTTCCAAATAGAAGATGGCACCGTAAGTTTGAATAGGCTTTGCAACTGTCATAGCACTTTCCCCCAAGATTCTAATGTGGGAACCTCAGAAGAAGGGAGCCCCCCTGTTCCCTCTTCCAGGCAGGGAGAATCCCTCCCCACCCCAAACAGCCATGGACTCACCTTGGCGTGGAGCTTTGTGATGTCAGGTCTCCGCTCAGAGAGGTTGAAAAGCTAGAAGGAGGAAAAGGAAGAGATTGTGAGAAGGTTGGCCCTTTCTCTCTCCCTCTCTCCTCTCTCTCTCTCTCTCTCTCTCTCTCTCTCTCTCTCTCTCTCTCTCTTCCCTGCTGGAAATTCTACCTACATCACCATACATGGAGTCCTACCAGATACACACTGATGGACAGGAACTCAACTACAGGTTCTCAGGATAAAGAGGGAGAGAGAAACAAGTATGTAGACACCCAGCCACTCCCCTGGATGAGCGGACATCCTGAACTGAAGATGAGAAGGGGACAGAACCTGTCTCAGGTCCCACATGCCACCCCCAAGGTGGGCATCTCTCCACACTGAATGGAAATCCAGTAGTGTCAAATGATAAGCATTTGGCCACCTCTGGTTTCCTCTTCACATGTCGACTTCAGAAGCTCACCGCACGAAGATGTAAGTGGTCGGACGCCCTCCATAGGAGGGTGCAAACTGTGCTGGGTCAGCCCTCTCAGACCCCTGACACCCCTCTCCCAGCAGACACCTCCCAACCCCTGACCACATCCCACGGGAATCCCCCAACCTCTGGATTCCCTTCTCCACCTCTGAAAGAGGCGTGCAGAACTCCCCACATCCACCTCATGGTCTGGGAAACTCAAGACCCCTGTGATGTCGCCTGGGGAGAGAAGAGGACTGCAGGGTCTGGAACAGGCAGGACGCAGCAAAAACCCGTGGAATCTTGGGCTCCTGAAATAGGGCAGGACCTTAGACGGCTTCTGGTCCACTCTTGAGGCCGTAAAGGAACACACTCTATGCCGTTAACAATGGCTAACACTTCAGTGTTACAGTGTCCACAGCCTGCCAGGCCACACTAAGGGCTTTACACCTACCACCTGCCTTAATTCTCTCCACAACCATAGAGGTAAGTAGACCCATTTTACAGATGGGGATCCTAAGGCTTAACGAGGCTAAGTGCCAAGATCAGATCGTTGGTGAGAGCAGAGCAGCATTCCAACCCACAACATTCTGATGTTTAAAGCCAGACTCTTAACAATGTCCAACATAGCTGACAGACGGGTCTCCGTAGAGGGCTGAATAGTATGCCACAAAAATTCACATCCACGTGGAACTTCAGAATGCGACTTTATTTGGAAATAGGTCCTTTGCTGATGTAAGCAGTCAAGGATCTGGAGATGAGATCATCCTGGATTCAGGGTGGGCCCCAAATCCAATGACTGGTGTCCTTCTAAGAAGAGGAGAGGCCACACGGACACAGGAAAGAAGGAAGGTCACATGATGACAGAAGTAGAGACTAGGGCAAGGCCACTACAAGCCAAGGAGCCACTGGACTGCCGGGAGCCACCAGAAGATAGGAAGAGGCAAGGCAGGGTTCTCCCCTGGGGGATTCAGAGGGAGTATGGACCCACTAACACCTTGATTTGGACTTCTAGCTTCCGGACTGTGAAAAACTTAATTTTGTTGTTTTAAGCCACCTAATTTGTGGTCGGTCGTTACAGCAGCCCTAGGGACCTAATACAGCCGCTACACCCCAGCTCTGCTCAGACCTCCCAGGGCAGCCCCTCATGATGGTATGTCCAGTCTGTGGGTCCAGCCCACAAGTACCTCCCTGTAAAGCAGGCCTGAGCGCTCCCCTGGGGCCAGGATAGATCCAATCCCCCAGGCCAGCCCTTCTGACATTAGAGACCACGGTGGGGGGTGGAGGGGACTTCCTCCACACTGGTTAGGAGATCCTCCTGTGCCAGGTATGATCCCGGTGTCAGCAACACCAGGTCTCTCAAGACACACTCTGCCACAACTCTGCCCTAAGACTGCTCAGAGGCACCGACAGTGACCCCTCTGCCACTTCCTGACTCTGTGACCTTAGACAAGTACCCCACCTCTCCGTGTTCTCGACAAACCTGCTTCCTAGGACTGTCGTGGTGTTAAGTATGTGGAAAGGAGTTAGAACAGGGCCTGGCTCATCACCGGGGCTCAATAACGTGAGCTTTTACTGTTATTCTCTCCTCCTGGTCAACACACGTACGTACACCCACACGCACATGCATGTACCCACACGTACACACAAACATACAAACCACACACACACACATACATGGACAAGCGCGCACGCGTGCACACACACACACACACACACACACACACACACGACTTGTCTCCAGATGCTGCATCCCAGCTGCAGAGACACTCCTTAGGGCCAAGGGCAGGTGCAGGGAGAGAAGAGGAAGAGCTGGCTCAGGGGCAGGTGGGACCAGACACCAGCAGGAGGAGGTGGCAAGCAGAAAGGATGGGGCACTGGACCAGCGGGCAAGGGGCCCCATCCTCACCAGGTAGTTGCCTCCATGTTTGGACTTGAGCATCTGGGCCACCTCACGGAGATTGCTCCGGAAGTTCTCCTCATTGGCTGTGCTGGGGAAGGAGACGGCGATGATCCTCTCAGTGACGTACACCAGGTCCAGCTCACAGCTGTCCTCTGTGGCCCGGCTCACACTCATGTTTCTGGGGAGACAGTAAGCAGAGGCGGGTCCTGATCAGAATCCAGGCCCCCAGGACAAGGTCCAGGGATCTACACCCCCTACACACTCTACGTGGCCCCCAGATCTAACCCAGGGGGCTTGGCTGCTCCCTGACCCAGAGCCAAGGCCAGAGGCTTCCCCTGGCAAGGCCAATGCAGCCCACAAGCCCAGTCTGGGAGCGCCGGGGAGAACAGAGCTTGGCAGGAGCTGGCAAGGATCTCAGGCCATTTCAGGACCAAAGAGTGATGACACCAACCCTAGGTGCTCATCAATCCTGTCAGCATTGCCTTCAACCTGTGATCCCAGAGGTCAGAGGTCAGAGCCAGGGCCGGAACCAGCCAGGGCCCGGGAGTCCAGCTCAGCCTCCTAATATACTGTGGCCGCCTGGTCTGGCAGAAGTTTCTCGAAGGATCCCTGGATGGCTCCGGAAAAAGAAGGAGAGCCTGAACTGGGTCCTCTCACATCCTGGAGCTAAGCTTCTGCTGCCCTCCCCTTGCTCTGAGCTGTGGAGTAGCGGGGGAGGCCCCTCAGGAGCAGGGGCAGCTCAGGTGACATGCTCACCTGGGCTCCAGGTAAGCCAGACCACAGCACACATTCCAGCCCTCCCCAGAGGCAGGACAGCTCCTGCCCTTTGTTCCCTGGCTCTCTCCCCACCTCTGGCAGCTCCCACTGCCCCGCAGGGCTGCTTCCTACCAGTGACCTCCCTGATTTCTAAGGACTCAGGAAGCAGAGGGGGCTGCTGCAGCGGCAGGTGATCCCCAGACATCCCAGTGCCACCTGAGCTCCTCAGAGAGGTGGGGAGCCCCCTGGGCTGGGCACCGGGTGAGGGGAGGTGGGGTCTCACACCTTTACACCTCACCCAACTGCTCTTCCAAAGGAGGGTCCAGGGTGCCCACTGGGGAACTGATGGGAAGGGGAAATGGGTCTCAGGACACTGGCATTCCATTCTGAAGCCACCTGCAGTTTCTGGGGTCACCTCACACCCTCCCCTGCTTACGCCATCACCCCAGCCTCCTAGGGTCCTCCTTCCCTGCTCTACCCAAGTGGGCAACTCAGAGTTCATGATGATAACCCTTCACTTCTGCGGGGTAAAGTTGGGACTGGAGGGGCAGCGGGAGGAATACCATGGGGTGTTTCAAAGTGACGGGGTGGCATGGGGGGTACAGCCCCGGGACACCAAGAAACGGGACAGAATACAGATCTCCACCACGGTTAGCTCCGAGCCCAACTGTGTAGATGGGGCTTGGAAATAGGAGAGCCAAGGGTGACATTCAGCTTCTCTGTGGTGGCGATGACAGGGACCAAGTAGCAGAGGGGCCAGTGCGCTGGGAGCCCACTTTGAATTTGGCCTCTGAGTCCGGCTCTTTCCTTGTCCTGCAGCCTTTGGGGGTGGGGCTCCTACTCAAGGCAGAACAGCACCACCACCTGGACAACCTCAGCATCGCACTCTGCACCCACCCACCCCAAGGTGATTCTCCTCTGTAGGGGAGGAGGGGATCCTCTAAAGGACCCCACCAGTCTCTGTGGACAGCTGGCAGCTGGACTACAACCCACTGGGAGCTTCAGCTACACACCAGACCCTCTCTGACTGGTGGTCCATATCCCTGGGGCCAGATTCTCACTCATCTCAGGAGCCTCAGGGGTGAGGGGGAAGTCAGAGAGGGAAGGGCCCAGGCCAAAAAACCAGAGAACCTGGACCCAGGAAAAAAAGACTCTGGGGCTTCCCTGGTGGTGCAGTGGTTGAGAGTCCGCCTGCCGATGCAGGGGACACGGGTTCATGCCCCGGTCCGGGAAGATCCCATGTGTCGCAGAGCGGCTGGGCCCGTGAGCCATGGCCGCTGAGCCTGCGCGTCCAGAGCCTGTGCTCCGCAACAGGAGAGGCCACAACAGTGAGAGGCCCGTGTACCAAAAAAAAAAAAAAGAGACTCTGGATGAGCAAAGCACCGAGTCCCCTGTGTATCCCCTTCCCCCAGCCCCCACCAGCTCAGCCAGATAGAGAACCTTCCTTTTATAAATGACCCTCCAATATCAGAAACCTCTGCCCGTGGAGAAGAACGGGATCTAGCACAGGCATCAGCGCCAGCCGGTCCTGAATGCAAATCCAAGGGCTGCCTCTTAGCGGTTGTGTGACCTTTAACAAATTGCCTCACCTCCCTGAGACTCAGTTTCTTCATCTGCCAAATGGGAATAAAATACTTACCTTGCAGGGTTGTTGCAAGGACTAGATGAGATCATGCAGGTAAATGAAGAATCCAGCTCAAGGACTGGCTTCAAGCTAAAACTTTTGAGTTTCCCACTGGCATCTACCTGCATCCTCTCGCTGTGGCTTCCACGTCTGCCCGTGCTCCCTATCACGTGCTTTGTGACTTTGGTCTCGGAGACCCAGAGGCGTGACTTGCTGGGAACACCCACAGTGACCTCACTGCCTGCACCCACTGCGTCCCCCATAGCCCAGGCATACCTGATGGGCTGGGGCTGGGGCTGGACACTTGGCGTGACTCTGGTGGAGCTCTGGGAAAGAGAGGAGAGAAGCAGTGTTAGGGCAGTGGCCGGCTGGATGGCAGGAGAACAGCAGAGAGCTGTCCACGCGAGCTGTCAGGGCCACGGGGAAACACAGATTCCCTTCTCCTGCCTCTGCCAACATTCCAGCCCAGGCACCCTAAAGCCCAGCAACACAGCAACTCAAAGCCAAAAGCGATCAATGCCAATCCCACATGAGCACGCCAGTGTGCCTGCGAGCCCCCGAGGGGAAGGGCTCTCTTTCCTTGGGCAAGGGAGAAATCCCAAATGCTGAGAAATGCACCACGCCTGGGCTGGTGCCACGTGCGCTGAGTACACACTCAATAAAACAGTTACTAAACTGATGGAAACGCATTTCACCTGGATTCGCTGGACATCAGAATAGTGACCCCAAGTGGAGAATAGAGATGGCAACCATGAAAGAAGGAGAAAGATGAGAGCGCCAGCCCCGCTCTGCCCAGCTCTGAACATTTCTCCTCTGACCACCAGCTGCCCACATTCCCCTCCTTTAAAGCAGCAACACCGGCTCATTCAATCAAAAGTTTTGAGACAAGAAGCAGCCAGGCATGGTGTGTACCAACCAGGGCTAGGCAGCAAATCATGCTCCTAAGGACCCACTGTCCATTGTCTGTTACCCCCCTCACCCATTCCCATCTCCAGGGTTGTCAACTTGTACAAAATTAGGCAAATGGACCCAAGTCGGTGTCCAAAACATCCCAGGGCAACCCAGCAGCACGGTGATGAAAGCACAGGATCAGAGTCCCACAGCTTCCTGCTGGGCAGCCTCGCATTACTTAACGCTCTGAGCCTCTATAATGTCACCAGTGAGAAGGAACAATCCTTATGGTATTGCTTGAAGATTAAAGGGAATTATGCATATAAGGCGCTTAGACGCTCTTACCATTATTACATCAAGTACAATTAAAAGGGTAGTTAGCGATACAGCCAAACATTCACCCCTGCAGTAAAGCAAAACCCTGCATCACCAGCTGCCACCATCCTTTCAGCCACCTCGCTCGATGCAGAATCGGACGTCCAACCTGCACATTCCCAGGCGCAGCCAGAGCCCTCTGAGCCCACTGGCACCTTCCAAACGTCCCTGAGCCTCCCCAAAACCGGCCTTTCCTGACCACCAAGTTGCATCTACCTCTTGGAGGAGACGGAACCACAATCCACCAAGGAGAGGAGAAACAGATGACCAGCAAGATTCACCCTCAGATTTCGGGCTGGACCACTGGGGTCCCAAGAAGAGGAGCCCCCTTCAGCCCTCTCCAGGCCCCACAGCGCCTACGAGGCAGGGGTGGGTGGGCTCTGAGGCCCAGCTCCCAGCTGAGCCCAAAGTCAGGGCAGCCCCGCTAAGAGGAGGACTCTCTACCCAGGCTCCCGTAAGAAGGCTGCGGCCAGAGTCCCCTCTGCCTGGGCCGCCGCCCAGCTCTGAACAGCTCAGCCTTGGAGGCAGCAAGAGGAGGAAACAGCCAAGGGGGGCTGTCAGGGTGGAAAGTTTCTCTGTCTCCCCAGCTCTCCTGGCTCTGAGGACTTGGGTTTGCATGAGTCAGGCTTGGGGAGGTGGGGGGTGCGCGAAGGCGGGGGCAGTAAGGAGGGGTTGAGTTGTGTTTGGTTTTCAAGACCCAAACCAGGCTGTTCCAAAACTACCCACTCAGAGGAACGCAGAAACCCAACACTTCATCCGTCTCCGTTTCGCTGGTCCCTGATGAGGAGCCGCTGAATCTCCCCAGGCCCTAGGCCCTGCTCCAGGCCCCAGGGCCACCCTGCTATAAATAGCCCCTCGGGTTCCATCTACTGCTGATCCACAGCCATGTTTGGAGGAGGCTGCCACAGCTGCTTCTAACAACTGGAAGCCACAACCATAGCCAAGGCTGGAGGTGTGGCCAGGAACACAGGGCCAGGCCCAGGGAGCTCAGAGAGACAATGTGATATTGAGACGGGCTTGGCAGGGGGACTGGGGAGCCGAGGGGAGCCGAGGGGAGCCGAGGGGAGCCGGGAGCCGCCACGGGCACAGGGGCGAGAGGGATGGACAGGGCAGGAGAGCCAGCTGCCGCTCGCTTCTCCACCCCCCTTCCCCAATGTTACAACACTCCACATTCCTCAGCCTCCCCACCCCAAAAAACCAGGAAAGATAAATAAAAACTTGGCCCCAGCAGAGTCTGGCCATACTGCCTCCAGAGGTGATAAGACAAAGTCCAAGCTGGCTCTGCTCTGCCGGGCTGGGGTGGGAGGGGGGGTGGGGGGGCAGGGGAAGAAACTGCCCTGGACAGTGACCCCAGCACAGAGGACTGGGACGAACAGCTGGACAGTCATCCCCTGATGAATCACTGGGCTGCCCTCTAACTGACAGTGCTTCCTGTTTTCTGCAAAGTTGGGGGGGCATGTGACACTCACTGGCAGAAAGCAGACGTGCACAGGTACCACGTCTGAGGGTTGGTGGAAAGAGTCACAAGGAGAACCGGAGAACCAGAAATGGGTCGGGGGAGGGGGCGGAGCATGTGAGCAACACAACTTAACGCTCCAAGAAACACAGTGACCTCCCACATGCAGGGCTAGAGACGGGGCACCTTCAGCAGCTGCCTAATCACACAGGCCGTTTTCAAGAGGGAGGCTGTCCTCTCTGCTCCCCATCGTCATGTGCATTCTCTCATTCAGTGAACTTCACTGAGGGCTGTGCATGAGGTCCCTGACCTCAGAGAGCTTACATTCTACAAAGGAAGATACTCATCCATGAAGCCAGTGTAAGAAGCGGTCGCTTGGTCTCACTGACCAATCTGTAAAATGGGTACAGCACAGTCTTGTGTGATATACCTGCTCCACTTTGAGCCCCCAGGAAAAACTACCAGAGGGCTTTACAAAGAGTACTCTAAATGCTTTATTTTATAAAGAAAAATAAGCTCTCTGTCTGCCTGTAATTCCATTCCTTTCCTCTCTGGGGCTGTCAAAGTCCTTTATCCACATGCTCTGAACTTCTTCCCTGCTCCACCCAAGACATAGATCAATAATAGGACTTTTGATCCAACTCCCTAGGCACCAAGATCTCTCCCCCATCATCATCACCAAAACACAGTCTCTCCTTTGCTTAAAGGACACTGTGAAAGGAAATTCCACAGCCTTCCTCAAACAGCGTCTTACTTCTCTTGCTATCAGGAAGTTCCTCCTGGTATCTAACCCTCACCCTTCCTGCTACAGATTCGGCCAACTCTGTTGGCTTTGGTCCTCACTGCAGGCGGGAGCTGCAGACCACCGCTCAGATAGATGCTCCAGGGCGGCTCAAGGTCTATGACCCTCGGCTCCGTTTTTTGCCTTCTTCTTCCCCGCCATGTAGCAAGAGTGGGAACCCGAGGACCTGGGTGGGGTTGGTTTGGAGCAATGACTGTGTGGGAAGAGTCCTGCCTTCCTTTGAGGTTCATAGACCAAACACAACAGCTCTGGACCAAAAGAAAAGCTGTTTCCGGAGCCCAAGTCCCCAGGGGGCACAGTTGGGAGGAGGGTCTGGAAGCAACACCAGGGGCCATGTCAGGCAGGCAGAGATTGGTGACCAATCTACGTCAGGGGCCCTTCCCCACCCCTATGACTCCTCTGGGGGCTGTGGCCACCCCCTCCCCTCCGCACCAGCCCCTCCAGCCACACCCCTTCCTCTCTCCTTCCTGCCCACCCGCCTGGATTTTTCCAAAACAAAGTGCGACACAGCACATCATCCACAAACTCTGCAACACACCAACCCCGTTGGAGGAAAACAGCCATTCCCGCCCTGTGAGTCCTGGGCTGTGGGCCAGAGACAGGAAAACAGCTCAACAAACAGGCACATTATCACAGCAGCAGGCCCAGAGCAGCAACCATGCCGCTTCGGAAACGGGTCTCCTCACCCGAGGCAGACTGCAGGAGAACCCAGTGGCTGGGGAGGGGACCCTGCGGTCACTCAACCTGGGACAGGTGTCTGGGATCCTCAAAAATTAGGTTTTCTCTCTTCCTTTGCAGTACTTGTGCCATTCTGGAATCTGCTCACTTGCTTAGCCTTTCATGAACTCCTTTAACTAAACTAACTAGACCAAAACTCATCTTGTCGCTTCTCCCATATCCAGGCAAGACACCACCCTTACCCACCCCGGCATGCACAGACACACACACTTTCATCCCAGATCAACAGAACTTTCTCCTAAAAAACCTCTCACTCCAACTAAGCGGCAACCTCTTTCTTCTCCAGGACCAAGGTCATACACACCCTTGCATCAAAAAGTTCTCCATGATGTCTAACTTCACTCTCTCTTGCTACAGCCTTACCTTGTAGGATCTGTCTGGCCCAGGCTGGAGTTGTGGGGAGCAACTGCTCTAGGACTCGGCTTATAAGAGTGTCCAGACCATTGGCTAAAAGGCTTGGTTCACACACCATCGCCCTGTCCCCTGGCCAAGGGTTGGGAGCCCTGGAAACACCAGATCCAGGCAGCAGTCCCAGGATGGGATGGGGAAGACATTCATTGAGTCAGTGAGCCCCTCCAAGCCTCTGTTTCCTCACCTATAAAGTGGGGCCACAGCATCTTCCATAGCGGGATGTCACGGGAATCAAAAAATACCCAGCCAATGGGGACTTCCCTGGTGGTCCAGTGGTTAAGACTCCACGCTGCCACTTCAGGGGGCATAGGTTTGATCCCTAGTGGAGGAACTAAGATCCCACATGCTTCACAGCACAGCCACACACACACAAAAATATATATACCCAGCCCAGTTCCTGGCCCTTAGCCAAAATAACAGTAATAAGACCGGTTAACATTTATTGAGTACATAGTATCCGCTTTGTGTGCATTAAGCTAGTTAATCTTTAGTAGCAGGCACACAAGAAAATTACTTTCTCCCCGGTACCCCAGCCCCAGAAACATCACAAACTCGGACAAGGGTCCATCCCAGCATGTGTACTCCACGCCCATAGGACCCGTGCATACCTTGAACAGAGCCTCGCCCATTAATTTGAGAGGCATGTTTCTGCTCTTCCTGGCGGGGCCCTGTGCGGCCCAGGGGACACCTCCACCTTGCCGGGCTGGCCCAGGGCAATGTGACAGAGGTGGTGGGCTCACCACAGAAGTGTGCTGCCTGCAGCAGCCCAGTACCTCCCTCCGAGGCCCTCCCCACCATGGGTCAGGCAGCTGTCAGATGATAGGGCCTCATGCCATCAACAGCTCCCCCGTGCCAACCGCCAAAACCACTCCCTGTTCCTCTGCAGATCAGGGCGGGCGAGGATGGAGAGGCCAGCAGAGGGGCAAATTGTCAGAGAAGGGCAGGGAAAAAAGAGAAAGGGGGCTTCCCTGGTGGCGCAGTGGTTGAGAGTCCGCCTGCCGATGCAGGGGACACGGGTTCGTGCCCCGGTCTGGGAGGATCCCACATGCCATAGAGCGGCTGGGCCCGTGAGCCACGGCCGCTGAGCCTGCGCGTCCGGAGCCTGTGCTCCGCGAAGCCACAACAGTGAGAGGCCCGCGTACCGCAAAAAAAAAAAAAAAAAAAAAAAAAGGAAGATCCGACATTGACGGGCATCTGCCCCTGGAGGTGGTGTGAGGACAAGCCCAGGCACAAGTTCGGCTCAAAGCAGGGTCCCAGGAGAGCCCCTCTTCCCTTCCCTGGGGTCCTTCCACTTAAGGAATTTGCCCATCGCCCTCCACCAAAACAGCAGGGCAGGAGGAGCCCGTGAGACCAACCAGCCCATGTTCCCATTCCCTCCTGAATCAATGGCATTTAGCCCATTTTCAAAGGCTTCTCCCTCCGAAGAAGCAGAGCCTGCGATTCCCCAGGGGCTGATGACCCTCCAAGAGCCCAGGAGTCCCGCTTCATCTCTGCCCCCAGTCCCTCTTGCTGCAGTGTCGCCCATTCCCCTGGCCGTTGCCCTGGTGACTGCTCACCCCCCAGCGAGGCCTCGCACAGCAGCCTCTGCTTCCCTCCCTCCCCATCCTGCAGCACTAAGGTCTGCCTCAGTGACTGGGCAAACCAACTCTGGATCCAGCTGGGCTGGAGGCTGAAGCCAAGACTAAGGCCCAGTGTCTAAGTCATGGGACCTGCTCACCCTCCCAGCCCCTTTCCCCACTCCGGAATTGAGCTGAGCAGTTCTACAGAGGAGGCTGCGGGGGCGCCCACCAAACAAGACAGGTGTTAGGCACCATCTGCCTCCCCCATCCCCCTCACCCCAGGGACTCGCCGCATCTTCCGCCTTCCCTTCCGAATACTTACATCTTCCTCAAGGCTTTTCCGTGTGTTTCCACCCCGGAAGGCTCCTTCTCCCTGGAGACAAAGAAAAGGCAGTCAGAGAGGGGAGTCCAGGAAAGTCATCGAAAGGTACCAGGTCTTTCATCTGCTGAGTGTGGCAGTGGTGGGGGTGAGGGCTTGGCACAAGGGCCTGGGAGGGGGCTGGGTTGTTTGTGTAGCATTTCTTTGTCCACTAACGGCCCCTCAGAGCCAACCATACCCTTTCATTTGTGTCTCTCCTGGGGGAGATATTATTATTCCCATTTCTGCAGGTGAGAAAACTGAGGCACAGACAGGCTCAGGACTTGCTACAGTCTCACAAATAGAACCTTGGAGGAGTTCGGAGAGGAACCCAAGTCCTCCATCTCTGAGCCCATCACTCCGTTCCGGCCATTGCCAGGAGACGCCTCTCAGCTGCCAGCCTCGGTTTCCCCACCACACGACCCACCCACTCCCTTCCCTTCCTCCTCCACGCAGCCTTGAGGAAATCGCCTCTCTGCTAGGTCAGAAAGACGTGTTTGGAAAGATCTGCCTGGCTTTCTCACATTCTACGTATCTAACAAAGAAGCCCACGTTTAACCACGGGCCTCTCCCTCCCCACCTAGTTCCGCAGATATCCATTTCCGAACACACGAGGGGATGCTCCAATATCCAGCTTTCAGTGCCACCCATGTCTCCATCCTTCCCCCAAGTTCCCCAGATCTACTCCAGAAGGGTGTCCTCAAACACATCTGTTCACTTTCCCCCCAATCTTTTCCTTATGCTTTCCCGGCCTCCCCAGGCGCTCACCCCGCCCTACCTGCTGTCACTCACCGTGTCCACTACATTCTTTGGAGCAGTTTCAGTGTTGACGGGCTGTGGGCAGAGGGAGAAAACAGCATGAGGCCTCAGGGCAAACACAACCCAAGACTCAGACATAATGTGCTGACCCCAAGCTTGTGGGGCAGAGTCTGGAAAATGAAAGACAATCCTATTGGTCCTAGAACCACCCAGCTTGACAAAACTCACTAAGGCCCCTAACTCCGACAGTCACCGACCCCTCAAAAAGGAACAAGAAGCAAGTAAGTGACTCTTGTTCCTACCTGCCAGGCATGTGTGCCTACACCAGCCGCTTCATTTATTCACAAGAACCCAGCGAGGTAAGTACTATCGCTACCTTAAAGCCCCACTTTACAAATAAAGAGAAATTAGATGAGTGGACCAAAGCCACTGACCACTAAGGGGGCCAAAAGGGTTGGAACCCCAACTTGGGTCTCTACACTTCATGCTGTGTGAAACCCCAGCAGCCCCGGATACCAGGCCTGCCGGAGTCTTCATGCTTCGGTGGGCTTTCAAGGGCCATCCCCACCTCTGGCCCTGCCCCCTTGCAGACCTCAATTTCCTTGCCCCAAAACTCTCTTCCATCCAGACCCCTTGCTATTCCCACATCTGGGCTTTTGTTTGCGGAGCAGCTTCTCCTCTTTTCTTACTAGCTCTCCTCCTCCTTGAAGCCCTCCCTGAACACCCCAGCAAAGGGGTCTCTCTCTCGCACCTCAGAACTCCAGTAAGCCTCACTGTCTGAGCTACCTATCTGGTCCTGAGCGTGTGAATAATCTCATTGTGGGAATATGTCTAATTCCCCAACTCTAGTTTTATTTTTATTTGTGATTCTTATCCCACCTGCCTCCGAAACAGATTCAAAGCAGCATTTTTACCAACTGAGTTGCCATAGCCCTCGGGCCGGAGACTGTGCTGTATGTGTAGCGAGCCGTCAGTAAACACCCGTGGACTGATCCTGTCCCTCACCCTGGTGCCATCCTTCCCTTGCGCAGACCAACTTCCTACCAAAGGCATCCTGAAACGTGGGCTCCTTGGACTCCCCCATAATGAGAGAGAAACTCCCCATTCCGGGGCCACCTCCTGGCCACGGTCTCCAGGGCTCCATTTCCAACTCAGTGATGTGGTTAGAGGGGCCCTTGAATCACACAGAAGGACATGGACATGAATGTCAAGGTCATGGAAACAAGCCTTTGCTGAGACGACTATGGACCAGGTTTAGACAGTGGGTCTCTGAACAGGAAGCACCTGCCCCAACCCCATCCCGGGACCTGAGGGTGAGCTGTTCATGTCTGAAGACAGGGGAGTGGACGGAAGGACCTCTGAAACGTTCTGGCATCCGGGAGGAGAACTGGGCCAAGATAGGGATGGAGGAAGGAAGTGGGCTGAGCTGAATGAAGGCAGTAACGCTCTTTCTAAAAACGCCCAGACTTTCCCCCTACTGCCTGGGAGACAAGAGACTGAGGCCAAAACTTCTTTCCAGGTGGGTGAAACCCCCTGTGTAGTTCAGGGTCAAGGCAGCTTGGGAGGGTTGAGGGAAGACAGAGTCCAGCAACGAGCAGGAGCTAGGGGTGTCCTATCAGCCAGCCCCTCCCAGCCCCCTAGGTGGGCCCACCTGGAGTCTGAGGACGGCTCTGCAGGGGGAGTCAAGATGCCACAGTCTGTCCCCAGCCAGCCCAGCCCTAATCCTCACCCAGCCAGCCCCCAGAACCCCATTCCTGAGCCACAGGCCACCGGGCAGGAGGCAAATGAGCCCACAGGAAATCCCCTGGGATCCCTTCCCCAGACTGAGCTCTAGGGAGCTGCCTGACAATCAGGACCAGGGTCTCCCCTCAGCCTCCAACCACCACCCGGCCTCACCCAGGGGAGTCCTCTGCAGCAGTACCAGCCTGCCCCAGCCCTCTGAGCCTCCACCCATCTCTTCTGGTCCAGGGCTCTGTAATGCTCACGTGGAGCCATGGGCTGGGCAGAACGGGCCAACTGCCCCCGCTCTGAGCTGCTCTGGCTTTCTGTGGGGAGGAGAAGGCCTGGAGGGCACATCACAGGGACCTTCTGCGTGCAGAGTCTACACAACAGGACTGACTCTGAACCCAGACCTCCCAGTGCCAAAGCCCTCACTCTTCACAGTCTATATCATCGGCCTCCCTGACTGGGGTGGGGGGGGATGGGGGTGGTCAGAAGGTTCAGAAATGGGGTGGGATGGAGCAACCGGAGACAAGAGTACCTGCCCCAGGCCCATTACAGGCCCTGAAGAGCCCCTCATCCTGCTCTGGGGAAAGCCTCCCAAGAGACCCCGACGGGGCAGAGTGGGAGGCGGGGGTCTCAAACGTGAGTGTGCCTCCCAATCACCTGGAGGGCTGGTGACGGACACACGGGTGGCTGGGCCCTCCCCAGAGGGTCGGATCCAGTAGCCTAGAGAGGGACTCGAGAATGTGCATCTCTAACAGGTTTCCAGGTCTGGGGATGACACTGGCAGCAGACGGCTGGGCCACGTCCTGACTCTCTGCTACTAACTCTGTGACCTCAAGCAGGTCCCTCTGTCCTCGCTGCTCTTCAGCAGGAAGGGTCCTCTTTTGTGAGAAGCAAAGGCGATGAAGCACAGAAAGCACTCAGAACGGGGCCTGGCACTTAGGAAGCTCTCAGTACCTGTGAGCTGTTATTTATCAGCTCCGACTGCACAGGTCCAAGGCCAGGCCCTCTCCCAGCCCACCCTGCCCCACCTTGCCCCTCCTACCCCATCCCTCCTGGGTCTGACACAATGCAGACCAGGGAGTGGACATTAGAAAGCACAGGCCTCAGCAGGGCAAGAGAAACTTCTCTCCCGCCAGCAAATCAGCTGAGCACCAGCCCTTCTGCTCCCACCCTTCCCCCACACCAGCTGGGGGCCAGCCACAGGGCCAGCCATCAGACGCCTGCCTTCAACGTCCTGGTGGAGAGGCCTTCTGAGGAGCTAAAAATTTCCAAAAACCCCTTCCAACCTCAACACCCAGTGTTTTCCTGCAGTGTTTGCAAACACAGCCCAGCAGGCATGCTGCGCTCCCCCCCCCACCCCTCCCTTCCACCCCAGTCCTCCTGGGATTGAAGTCCTGCTTCTCTGCTTTCCATGCACTGCCAGCTCTGGGGCTAATGGGAATGAAAAAGGCAAGGGAACTCATCACAGGGCGGGGTGGGGGTGGGTGTTCTCCCCTGAGGCTGCCCCTGCCCTAGGCCCTGCAGGGAAGCTTGGGTATACTAGAGAAAGCTCCCAGGCCATCAGGGCTGTGGTCTCCCAAGGCCACAGCCCCGGAGTTCCAGTGGCTGGCAGAGACCCACTAAGCCTCGGCTGTCACCCTACCGTTAGCACGGAAACATACACACACACACCATCTTTGCACACCACTCCTCAGACACCATCTCCTCCCTCCCCATTTCACAGATGGGGAAACTGAGGTACAGAGAGGTGCGGGTATGACTCGCCGAGCCTCTCACAGTTACGTGCATGGCAGGACTCAGGTGGGCACCCAGGTTTTATAAAGCCCATCACTGAGCTCACCCACTGCCCCTCACTCCAATCCCCAGCCAGCCTGCAGGCAGGGTTAGCTCTTGGCTCTTGGTTGGCGGACTCTGCTCTTCCTTCTTCCTCAGACTCAGCTGTAGAAGGATGAAGCAGACGGAACCCCGACAAGGATGGCCCCTCCCCCACCTGGCCCCTCCCCCTGCCCAATTCCAAGAGGAACCCAGGCTTTCCAAAGCTGAGGGTAGCCCAATCACTGCCCCACCAGGGGTCTTCCAGAATGCCTCTTGCTCCCAAGCAGGACAACTCGAACCCAGCTCAGGAGCAGGTGGCAGAGTTTGGACCTGGTGCCACTTGACAGCCAAGTCTTGCTATCTGTGGATGACTCTGCTCTGGGGCCTCAAGCCCGGGAGTCTCGAGCAAGGGAAGGACTAGAGTGAGGCTTAGGGCAGAAAATTTAAGGAGGCATTTAGTCTCAGGATGCACAACCCTGAGAGCAATACCTTCTCCAATTTTGCACCCCACGTGCCTCACTGGCCTTACCTCTTCCTGGCCCTGGTCTGGAGGTGCATTTTCATAACGTTACTGAAGTAACAACAATTACTCAGCAGGTACTAATGACGCCTTGGGCTTAACATTGGGCTCTTTGCTTTCACGATCATTATTCCTCATAACCAATGCTCACAAGGCAAGCATTATCCCATTTTACAGGTGAGGAAACTGAGGGCCCGAGAGATTAAATAACCTGGCCAAGGTCACACAGCCTGTAGATAAGGACAGCTGGTATTTGAAGGCCGCTCCTTACATCCCCCTCGTGCTCGGTCTCTTCTCCCAGGCCATAATCTTCATTCAGTTCCTCTTACTCCTAATCAACTGCCCTCCTGTTGGGAACAAGCTTTCTGCGGCTTAAAGACTAATTGTCTCAGGTCCTCAGGAGGAAAAGGCTTCTTCAATGCACTTCCAGAGGAAGAGGAGGAAATGGGCTGCAACAGGAGAGACTGGGACCAGACATCAGAGAGAACTTCCTGAATGTGAGGGGCTGTGAACCACAGTGTGGATAAGGGAAGCTGCACATCCTTTCCTCAAGTTTTGGGGTTTTTTTTTTCCAAAAAAAGACATGCATGCCCTCTCCATGAGTTTACCCACCCCCAGCGGTGTGGGCCTGAGCGGGGGCCGGTCTGCAGAGGCCGAGGTGCCTGGGATGACTGCCTGGAGGTTCACGCAGCAGGACATTTCGGTGGCCTGCAGGGAGCGTGAGCTGGGAAAAAAATGTATCTGTGGGCTGCTGTTTTGGAGAAAGGAAAAGGCAGAGGGCCATAGCGGGTGGGGGGAGGTGCCCAAGCCCTGGACTGGGGGGAGGGGGGCGCAGAAGGCGGACTCAGCCTCCAGAGGAACATTCCGTCCAGAAATTCCTCACACCCTCCCCTCTTCCACCCCTCCAGCTCTCTCCACTCTTGCCCCCTGGGAGGCCTGGAATCCGGGCAGTTTTTCAGGACAAAAAGACCCCATGACATCACATCTACTGCCACTGGACAGATGGACTGTGAGGTCAGGGCCAGCGCTGCCGGCCTGTCAGGAGGGGAAGGGAGCTGGCAAAGGGTGGGGGGGCCGGCTGGGATGTCCTCAGCCCCAGCACCCAGAGCACAATATTCTAGGCTCACTCGTTCTCAAAATAGAACCCTAAGCAGATGAAGAGAGGGAACTGAAAGCCAAAGGGAAGGGCAGGGAAGCACCAATAACGGGGCACTTAGAGGGGGCATGGCTGGGAGGGCACATAGCAGACCCCACAGCCAGTCGGGGGACCAGCACCTTGGTCTAACAACAAAAACACACAGCACAGGCAGCAGGGAAGCACTCTGAATGGGGAAAACCTCCGTTTCCGGGGAGGTTGGCGAGCTCCACGTGAGCGCAGGTCAGCCCCTCGCCCCATGTTATTTCTCAGCATCCCCGGAAGGGAGAGCTTCAGCGCGGAGCGCAAGGGGCTGGAGAGAGGGCGCCGGCAGCCCAGGTCCCATGAGTGTTTGGGGGAAGTCGCTCCAGGGGCCACATCCTCTCCCAGGCAGGCCGAGGCCACCAGAGTAAAAGAACAGGCTGGATGTGATTAAATGGAACATGACGCTTGCTTTTCCCCAGGGAGGGGACTGGGCAAGCCCACTCCTGTCCTCAGGGCCCCCCACAATTCACCCTGAGGGCCCCAGCACCGGACTCCAGGTTGCTGAGGCTAGGCAACTGCGGACTCCCTCCCCGCCACCCACCCTGTCCTGCTGGAATATTTCTCACACCCTCCTGCCACGCTCCCCTCCCCCAGGATGCTGTTCTCCTCCCTCTCAGCCGGGGCACTCAGAGTCTGTGCCTCCCCAGGCCCTTCCTCCATGCCCCTCTGACTGCCCTTGCACAAATCCTCCACCCCATGCTGAGCACCTGCACCAGCCTCGTGTCTGGTCTCCCCAGCCCTCCTCCTGGCAGCCACCTCTCCACCGAGCCACACTCCACCGCTGGCAGCAGACTCCCACTCTCAAAGTCTGCTTTGGGTCACTTGCCCACTCAAGGACCCACAATGGCCCTTAGTGCTTGGCTCATCAAGTTCAAGTTCCCCAACCTGGCTTCTGGATTCCTCCCTTATCTGGCCGCCCCGGGTAGACTCCACTGCCTTCCCCCCTCCCCTACCTGCAGTCTCTGCTCCCATCTCATCACTCTCCACCACCATGCCACACTACTCCCGCCTCCATTCCCACACTCAGGCTCTTCCCACAGGCACCCCAGCCAGGCCCACCAAGGTGAGACAAGATTGCCAGGCCCCTCATCCCCCCAGCTAGGGCACTGGATTTGCTCCAGCCCCCATCAGACTTGGCCATTTACACCAAGGCCCTACCCCTTCTCTGTTCCAGCCCTGCCACCTTCTGGAAGGCTCTCTCTCCTTCCCTCCTCTCTTCCATTTGCTCAAATCTTAACCTGGACTTGGAACAGCAGGCAGACTTCCTCAACCAGCGCAGCACAGACGGACTGCAGCCCACCTTGGGCCCCAAAGCCGCCTCCAGTCAGAACCCCCGAGGAGGGCACTAATTCATTTCCACCGCAGAGTTCTCTCTCTCTCTCCCACACTGAACAGGGCCCCTGGAGGGCAGGGCCCTTCACCCAACTGGGGCCTCTCCCAGTGGGGGTCAAAGGGGAGGTGGTAAGCACATTCATAGGTGCCTTGACCTCTGGGGACCATGTCCCTTCACAGCCCAGCTTAAGGGCAGGACCTCAGTGGGCCCTGAGGACTTCTACCTAAGCTCCCCCCAGGGAGGGAAACTCCCAACTGCACCCTAATAGGCGTCAGTGAGTATGTGTTCCAGTGACCGCAACTCCCTTAGACAGCCCCAGTGGGCCTCTGTAGGTGTTAGAAAGCTCTTCTTTACATCCAAGTCTCCCCCTCTTTATGAGACCCTCCACCTACGAGGTTCTACTTCGGAGAGCAACAGAAAGGAAGCCAGCTTGTCCTTCAAGACGTTCTCTCTCCCATTCTGCACCTGCCCGTATTCTCCCTCTCCAGACTAAGCAGTCTAAGTGGTGCACAAACTGGATTTCCAACCTCCCTCATCACTCTTGGAATCAAGACTCTCTCGGGCTCATTTCTCCTGGCATTGTTCCATTTTCCAGAATCTCCCAAAGATGGTCACCCATGACCCCCTCAGTGCCCTCGGATGAAATGCATCAGGGCTGGGAGTTCGAATGAACTAAAGCAACTTTTGGCCACTGTCCCTGATGGAGAGCCAGATGGCAATGCCAGGCTGCGGGGCTCCACGTGCTTCTCTGGTCCCTTCTCTTCTTCCATGAGGCAACGTGATGCCTCCTTGCCCCAGGGGCACCTTGAGAAAGTCATTTGAAAATCTCAGGACCACCACCTCACAACCATTAGGATGGCTACTATAAAAAAAAAAAAAGGAAGAAAGAAAAGACAAAGAAGAGGAGAGGAGAGAAGATAAGACAAGAGAAAAGAAGAGAGTTCTGGCAAAGATGTGGAGAAATTAGAACCTCTGTGCACTACTGGTGGGAATATAAGATGGTACAGCCGCTGAGGGAAACAGTATGTTCCTCCAAAAAAATCAAAAACAGAATTACTATATAATCCAGCAGTTCAACTTTTGAGTATATACGCAAAGTAACTGAAAGCAGGGACTCGAAGAGATATTTACACACCCATGTTCACAGCAGCATCATTCACAGTAACTAAAACATGGAAATAACCCAGGTGTCCATCGACAGATGAATGAATCAGTAAAATGTGGTGTATACACACACTGGAATATTATTCAGACTTAAAAAGGAAGGACGTTCTGACACCTGCTACAACGTGGGTGAACCTTGAGGACATTATGCTAGGTGTCATAAGACAGTCACAAAAGGACAAATTTTGTATGAATCCACTTACATGAGGTACTTGAGTAGTCAGATTCACAGAGACAGAAAGTGGAATGGTGGTTAGCAGGGACTGGGGAGTTATTTTTTTAATGGGTGCAGAGTTTTTTGTTTTACAAGATGAAAAGCCTTCTGGAGGTGGATGGTGGTGATTGTTGTGCAATGAAATGGGTGTATTTAGTCCACTGACTGTGCACTCAAAAACGGTTAAGATGGTAATTTTTATGTTGTGTGTATTTTACCATAATTTTTGAAATGAATTAGAGCAAAAAAAAAAAAATCCCAGGGCCTCCGTTTCCTCCCCTGGGAAAGAACAGGATTTGACTAGATGGCCTCCAGTCCTCTCACTCCTATGGCTCCGTGCCTACTGCATCTCCACCTGCCTTCCAGAAGCCCTGGCACTCAGCAGAAAAGAACCTTGCAGCCCCAGCATGAGAACAGTCCTGGCACAAGGGAGGCGTTCAGGAGATGTTTGCTGGTAGGATGGATGGCAGATAGATGGATGGATAGACCTGCCCCTAAATCCCAGACCCGCTGGCAAATGGAGAAGCTAGCTCGTGGCTGGCACTGTTTAGAAGAAGAAATCCAGGAGAAGCCCACTTGGCAATATCAGTTATTTACATCAGCGGCAAGTACTGAGGGTATCGGGAAGAAAGCAGGCCCAGGAGTCCAACACCCCAGTCCTGACCCCAGCCCTTGCTACCGCTGCATGGCTGTGAATCAGTCACCTGGCCTTTCTGAGCCCCACTTTGCTCCTCTCCCCAGGAAGGGCTCACACCTGTCCAGACCTCCACACAAGTCACTGTGGACTCAGGGTGGCCCGGTATCAGGGTAAGGGTTCTGAAAACCGCAGCTACTGTGCAAGCCAGTCACGTTTGTCATCATTATGGTTACGAGTGTGGACCATGCTGAGTCGAAATCCCAGTGCCCCCTTCAAATAGCTCTGTGGCCTTAGGCCTCATCTGTGTTCCTCATCTGAGACAATGGGATAATCACAGCACCTCCCTCACTGCATTACTGTGAAGGATAAATGAGTTTATCCTTGTACAGCTTTCACAACAAAGGTCTGCAAAGAAAGTTCCATACAAGGGTTAACTTTTTGCTATTGCTCTGATTACTATTATAGGTGAAACCAACCTGGCATTCCCATTCCCCATCCACCTCCCCCACCACAGACTCTCCACCCCACCTGAGACTCAGTGGGTTTCGTTCCACAGGACATTCCAAGCATCTGCCACGGGGCTGGCCGGCGGAGGAGAAGCAGTGCTCACACGGCTCTCCCCCCGCCCAGGTCTCCTGGGTGCCAGGCCGTGCGTGCAGAAGGGCTCATATCTGGCCCACCTGGGTGGCCACTCCACTTGGCCATCACCCTTGGGAAATTCCTTTTGACTCTTATTTTTCAGAAGTTGAGAAAAGCTGCTTCAGCGCTTTCCAAGGATCAGGAGTGTCCACGGCAAACACACCCTCACCCCTCTCCATCCTGCCCCCACCGGTGGAACCCACAGGAGGACCCCACAGGAGGGAGGTGACCCTAGGAGCCTTCTACCCAAGGCCTTGGACAACATCTGTTAAGTAAGATGAAAACATGGGTTGAAGATTAAGCCACTCTGCCCTGGCTGGCCCAGCACGCTCTGGAAAATGTGTTTGGCTGGCAGGGCACAGAGGCTGGCAGAAATCCTAGGCCCAGGGATGAGTGGTCCCAATCCCAGGGGGGTAGGACTGAAGTAAGATGGGTGAGAAGGCCAGAGGGAGAGCTGGGGGCATGGAGAAAACTTGACAAACACACAGACACACAGTGTGAAGCAAGAGGGAAGGGGCGGGGAGGCCAGAGACCAGCCCTACAGAGGCTGAAGGCAGGCAGCAAAGGGAAAAGGAAGGAAAAATAAAACCCACCCTTTCCTCCTTCTTGTGAACCTGCTCAAAGCACTCGCCTGCCTGCCTGCCTGCCGTGAGGAAACAGGTGCTGAGTGCTCTCTGGGGGAAGCCAAACTTTCTCCCGGCTTCCCCTGGGCCACTTTCCCTCCCCAGGGACAGCAGCAGAGTTTCCAGCTGGAGGCTGGCCCCCCTAATAGGCCCCCACGGCTCCCCAGTAAGGGATAGAGGACAGCTGTCCTATTTATTGAGCACCTAATCTGTGCCGGGCATCTGGCTGAATGCCTTTCTCCAGCCACTCAATAAACATGCATTGAGCACTTACTGTGTGCCAGACAGTGGGGATACAGCAATGAACACAAAGGACAGAAATCCCTTGTCATCATAGAGTTCACATGCTAACCACGGGAGGAGTCTTTTAAACAAGATAAGCAGGTAAGATGGTGACACATGCTGAGGGGCAAAGAAAGCAGGGAAGGGAGAGAGGGTTGCTGGGGGAAGGGAAATCTGACACTTGAGTAAAGATCTCAAGGAGGGAAAGAGCCTGGCAAGTATCTACAGGAAAAGCTTTGCAGGTGCAAAGGCCCTGGGGCAGCATCTCCCTGGTCTGTTCAGGGACCAGCAAGAAGGCCAGGTAGTTGCAGCAGAGTGAGTGAACGAGGGAGTTTCCGGAGATGAGGTCAGAGAGGAAATCTGTCTATTGTGCAAGGTTGTGTAGACCCATGGAAGAACCTGAGCCTTTACTCCAAGTGGTGGGCGGCCACTAGAGGATTCTGAATACAGATTAATTCAGTGAGTTAATTTGCTCCTTTCATTTTCCTCACAGCCTTATAAGGTAGGTACTATTACTAACTCCCAACCCGCAGAGGGGAAACTGAGGTCCAGAGAGGTTAAGCAACGTGTCCACAGCCACAGACCCAGGGCCTGGGGAGCCAGGATCCAGAGGGAGGTAGTGGAACTCCTTCGCTCTTTGACCACTGCCGGGGGGACGGGGGAGGGGGCAGGTCCTGACTCAGGTGGGGAAACCTCTGGTGTCACAAACACTTCACCACCAGATGGCTGATCCAACCTCCGCGAAGATCAGAGCCCCCCTGCCCAGATGCGGCACATCAGAGAGATGGGAAGCTTCCACAGCCTGGCTCAGGCAGGAGTCCCTTCTGGTATCTGACTGCAATCTCTCCAGCCAGAATGCCAACCTATTCCCTTCTGTTGCAACCCCTGACCCTTCCTCGCGTAAACAAAGTTCACAAGACTCCCAGAGGTCAGGCGTCTGGCTTCTGCCTGGAGAGCCCTAAACCCCAGAGACCCCCAGCCATACTAGACCAGCCAAGGACGTTCTGTTCTCAGCAGTGAAGTGGAAGTTGGGTTGAAATGATGAGACGTAGGCTCCCCACCCCACCCCTCCCACCCGCCCCCCAACGGTGTCCCTCCACAGTCCCAGAGGGATTCCTCCCTGGCAGTTCCAAACCAGGCCTGCGCTCTGGCCTCATCCCCACAGCACCCCACTCCCACCCCCTGCTGTTGTCAGATGACCTTTAACTGAGCTCTGCGTGAATAATACTCCACATCTGGAACGGCACAGCCAGGCAGTGCCGAGGCCCAGAAGGGTTTGAGCCCAGTGAGATTAGGAAAGAGGGGCCGATGCAAGGGAGGGAAAGAGCTAAGCAGAGCCTGGGCTGGGAGGGCAGAGAGCAGGGACACTGCTCTGGGTCCAAAGACAGCTAAGAGTCATAAGCACTTTTGCATACATTTTTTTTTGCATACTTTATTTCATTCCATCGATGACCCTGAAGGGGGGGTTGGGAGGGATATGTATCAGCACGGAGAAAGCCTTTGGAGCATCCAGTGCAACCCCTCTCTTTGACGGAGAGGAAAACAGGCTCAGAAAGAGGGCAGGGACTGGCCCATTGTCATACGGCAAACAGGTGTTGGAGCAGAAAAGGCCAGGAGACCTGAGTGAGATTCCAGTATCCAAGCTGAGCAAGTCACCGCATGGGTGTGCAGATACCTAACTGCCTGGGTCCTGTGGCACCCATGCCACCTCCCCCAGACTCCCACCCACATCAGCGTCACCACAGGCACCTCCACACCAGCCAGTCGGAGGGTGCCCACAGGGGCCCTCCGTGACGCACCCCATGCGCAAACGCACACACAGGCACCTGCACGCAGGCAGGCGCTTCCCTCTCCAGGCTCCAGGGCCCCGCCTGTCTCCTGCGCTGGGCTGGGGAGCAAGAGGGACCTCTGAAGGGAAAGAAGGCAGGGAGAGGGCAGGGAGGGAAAACTTCCAAATCAGCCCAGCTGGGATCAGTCTGGAGCAGGCCTCTCTCCACAGCCCACAACTCACAGGAGTCCTGCCCCATCCATGCTTTTCTGGAAACCTGACTGGGGGAGAGAGGGAGGAGTGGGGGACGCGGAGAGAAGGCAGAAAAGCAGAGTCAGCGAAGGAGACTGGAGGTGGAACAGGCCACCTGAACGTGAGCAACTGCCCAGATGCCTGGACTCTTGGGGGTCATGCCATCCTTCCCCCTGCCTCCAGCCAAAGGGTACCTGACCAGGGACCAGGAGGGTGGAAGGAGGTACCATTCCCTGGTTCTGTAAGCCCCAGGACAACAGGCACCTGGCCAGGCCTAGAGACAGGCGAGATGTCCTTTTATGGGTTTTTCCAAGGACTTATGTCTCAAGATTGAAATAGGAGGCCCCGCATCTCATGAAATCATGAAAGGACCTCATGACTCATTTCCTCCCAGTTCAGCTTCGGCCTTGGGACATGGCCCCTTCCTCGTCATTACCTAATGGCCCAGCACCCATGGGGGCTACCAGCATGCTTGGGTCTCAAGCAAGCTGCAGCGGGAGCTGAGGAAAGAGGGGAAGCAGGGCTGGCAGGACAGGGAATGGACTGTCACTCACCACCAGTTCATGGCTGGATGGAGGAATGCAGGGAGCAGCCACCTGTGTGAGGAACAGAGAAAGGGCAAGGTTAGCATCTTCATCCCCATAGAAAACCAGGGCCTCCTGAGATCATTCCGCTCCCCGCCCCCCCCCCCCCGTGCTGGACACCCCTTCCTTCAGTTCACAAACACTGACACTCCCCAGCGGGAAGACTATGGAGCAACACGGAAAGCTGCTTAGGCAATAACACTCAGGGGGTGGGGGAAGCAGCAGAAGGCAAAGTGAAATGGAAGTCACATTTTTTAAACTCCGTAAAAAGATATGCGGAGAAACTGGAGGTCAAAGCACCAGGGTTAAGGTAATAAGAATAAATATTTTTTTTCTTTGGTCTATGTTCTAAATTTTCTATGGTAAGATTTGTTTTAATTTTTTCAAAAACCGTGTTTAAGACCTCGAGAAAAGGAAGAGTCACCTCCTCCATTCTCCCAAATGCCAAGGTACCTCACCCAAAGGTCACAGCTGCAGACATCTGGCAAAGTTTCCCAGACCGTGCAGGGAAACAGGCTGGGGAAGGGCCTGTCATCTCTCCCGAAGGCAGCCACATCGCTAATAGATGTGGAAGGCCCTGAAGAGTGCAAGCACACTCGGGGGGTGAGCTATGACTGTCATCATCCTCGTCTTCTTCTCTAAGGGGGGACGGGGGTGGCCATGTGGCCTCAAGACAGAGGGAGAGGGCAGGGAGGGGGCTGGACTGCTCCCTACCCTGAGATAACACTCCCTCCCCAGGGGCCGGGCAGCCAAACCACTACCCTGACAATTAGCAGGGGCCTTTATCAGAGACTCAATGTGTTCCTTTCTTCTAGCTGGGACACGTTTTTCTTGGAGCTCATACCTCAACCTTGGCTCCAATTCCTGACCCAAACACCAGGCAGGGGGCCCACAGAGGGGACGGCGGGGGAAGCTCTCCCCCCACCACTCCCCGCTCCAGGCATGAGGGTGTCTGGACATAAGCCGTGGATCGCCAAAGAGCCGGGGGCTGCCTCCTCAAACAGTAGGCAACCGGGGCCCCCGCCCCAGCCGACAGCCCGGGCTACAGCTGGCTGTTCATAGAGGCCTCACCCTCAGCTGGGCCCTTCCTTCACCTGACCCTGTTCTAGCATCTGACCAGCCCCAGGGATCACCCGCCTTGACATACCCACCTAGAAGGGAACCATACCTGTGGGACAGTGTGCCCCGGGCTCTGGAAGGGGTGGAGAGGCTGGGAGTTAGCGTCCCTGGGTTCTTGACTCGGCCACACCGCAGGCTCCCTGCCCACCTCATTCTCCAGCAAAGAAGCCTGAGCTGAACCTCAGTACCTATCATCCTGTACTCAGCATTACTCTAGGACTTGGGAGAATCACATATGAAGCCAAAAAAAAAGAAGGAACAATATCTAACACATATAATGCATATTGAATGTGCACAGGTATTATTACCAATGCCTTACCCATGTTAACTCATGTAATCCTTTCAACAACCCAATAAGGTAGGTACCATTATACCTCCGCTTGAGGTGCAGGGGGCACAGAGAAGTTAAACAACTTGTCCAAGGTCACACAGCTGATCAGTGGCCAAGGGTGGGGTGGAGGATGCCAGAAGAACAGGCCAGAAGGGCAGGAAAGTCCGGAGGTGGCTGCAGCCTTCAGGGCACCCTGCCCGCCCGACAAGGTCTCAGCCACCGGGACACTGCTATCCCCTAGGCACCTTGAGGGCAGGAGTCCCGCATCCAGCAGTGGCCCCCTGCCTGTCTCCTCCTGCCCCCAGCCCCAAATCCCACTCTGAGGCTTGTAGGTTTCAACCTCATGGGGCCAGGCTCCCAGCGTCTCCTGTCCCCGCTCCTCCTATTACCCACGGGCCCTCAAGCCGGGGTGGGAGCGGGTCAATCCACAGAGCAGCACGCCCTGATCTGCTCCTTTCCTTGGAGCTAGAGCTGGGATGAGGCTGGGAACCTAAATGTGGGATCAGCTGCAAGAGGACGGCATGCTGCCGGCTACTGCCACGGGCTCCCAGCCACGGGCCAGCCACGTCCACTGCCACCGTCTCCACCTGCAATCCACGAGAGTGGGTGTCTAGTCTCCATTCGCGACTGGGGCTTGGGGAAGTGAGAGAGGGCGTTACGGACACATTTTGAGGCAAGGGCAGGACGGACAGGTGTCCTCTGAGACAAGAGGGAGATCTGCTCCCCCAGCACCACCCCAAGGCAGTGGAAAAAATGGGACCTGACCCCAGGTCCCTTCCCTGTCCCCACCGAGGATTGAGATCTGAGGGGCAGCTGAGGACCCCCAGTCCGAGGGCCTGATGCCTGGGTGCCCCCTCGTGGCCTCCTCCACCCACCACCCACAGCTGTGCATTCCAGGCCAGCCGGCCAGCCAGCCCACTAACTTTGTTGTGTGTTTCAGTGTTTCTTGTCTCTCTCTATTTTTTTTTTTTTTAAGCAGAGAAATGTTTCCTTAAAAGGCTCTCTCCTTCCCTCCGGCACCCTGGCCCCTGGCCACCCTCTCAGGAGCCTGGAATGTGCCAGGCAGAGCCAGGGCCCCCTGCCACTCTGGCCCGTGCCCTGTGGCCAGCAGTGACCACTTCCACTGGCCCTGGGGACCCCAGCTAGGAAGCCTCCCTCTGCAGAGGGGGCAGACTCTGGGATGCCAACCATTTGCCTCCCCAGGGCTGGCAGCGTAGGATTTCAGGGCTCGGGCCCAGGAAGTTGGCCTCAGGTAAGCCTCCTCCCCAGGTCTCCCTCCATTACGCACCAGCACCCAGGTCAGCCTTTCCATTCTGAAAACTATAACAACAATAAAAGTAGCACTTGCTAAACGCCAGGCCCTGCGCTTTGTACTTGGCGTAAATTAACTCACTCCATTCTCACAACCACCCTGAGCATCTGTTTTGTGGATGAGGAGACCAAGGCACAGAGGTTAATCAACTCTCCAGCAGAGAAGACAGGATGCAAACCCAGCAATCTGGCTCCAGACAGAGATATGCTCCTGCCCTCTCTGCTCTGTCAACTCTCCTGTAAACACGGATTTCCACAGAGCCATACACAACGAGAGTGGTAACAGGAAGCTTACGGGATGTGCCTATGGGTCTGTTACTGTCCTAAGCCCTTTCCCTGGACTCATTTGATCCTAATAGAAAGTGTATGGGTTGGGACTTCCCTGGTGGTCCAGTGGTTAAGACGCCACACTCTCAATGCAGGGGGCCCGGGTTCGATCCCGGGTCAGGGAACTAGATCCCACATGCCGCAACTAAAAGTTCCCGCATGCGGCAACTAAGACCCGGCGCAGCCAAATAAATAAATATATACTTTTAAAATGTATAGGTTATACATTTGGGTTATTATCTCCATTTCACAGATGAAGAAATGAAGGCACAACTTGCCCAAGGCCACTGCAGCAGAACAGTGCGGCTCCACAATTAGAGACCCGGGGATGCCAGGATGTGAGTGTTACCAGGCCCGAGCGAGGCCAATGCCTGGCATTCATCAGCCCCCCACTACTAATATTTTCTGAATTTCAAAGGTTCCCAGGCACAGTGCCAACAACAGGGCACACCCTCGGAGACTCCCCCAGGACAGGAGGGTCTAAAGCACCAGTCAGCAGGCAGCCCAAGCAAAGAGCTCTCCGCACAACCTGGCCCCTGCCCTTCTCCCCACCATCATTCTGTGCCCATCCCCCTTGTCCAGGACCCAAAGCCACACGCAAGGGGTAGGTTCCTCTCAGTCCTTGGGACACACCTGGCTCTGTTCTTCCTCAGGGGCTCTGTTTATACTGTTCCCTCTGCCCGGATGTTCTTAGCCCAGCTGTCTGCATAGCTGGGTCCTTCCTCTCCTTCTGGCTTTGGCTTAAATGCCACCACCCCAGAGAGAGGTCCTCTCTGACTCCCTTAAGTTACACACACACACACACACACACACACACACACACAGAGAGAGAGAGAGATTACACAGAGATATTCTATCTCCTGAACTCCTATGTCTTCCTTCACAGACCTAATTACAATTTGTAATAATAGATGTTTATTTTCTTGTCTATAATCTCTTTCCCCCTCTAGAAATCAAATGCCATGAGGGCAGGGAGCATGTCTTGTTCATCACGCCGGTCCCAGCACACAGTAGGTACACACAAAAGATTTGTGGAAAGATGAAAGAAACTCAACGTCTGTCACCACCAGTGGTAAAATCACTGCCATTTGTTAAGCACCTACTATGAGCAGGGGAGTTAATCCTACCATATGCCTATGTCTCTGAGACCCTCCAATACTGCGGAGTCAGTAATATGGCTCCCATTTTACAGATGAAGAAATGGAGGCTCGAAGAGGTCATAACACTTATCCAGGGTCAATCAGCTGGCAAGGGGAGAGCTGTAGGTGAAAACCTAACCCGCCTCCCACTGCCCCCATCACCTCACTACCTGACGAGTGGCAGGACCTGGTCCCCAACTGGTGACACTCCCATCCTCAAGTGTCAGGATTGGTTACATGAAATCCCAGCCTTCCAGAGAGGCTTCCCACACCCACATCCACCTGGCCCCCAGGGCTAGAGGACAGCCTTGGTGTCAGCCAAAACTAGAACCCCTTGAGCCTCTGAATCGAGCATTTCATATAATCCTGAGCAGAAAAGGGTTTTTTCCCCCTATGTCTTGCTAGTCCTTTTTTTTAATGCACATAAAAATAAAATGCACATAACATAAAATTTACCATTTTAATCATCTCTAAGTGTAACTCAGTGGCACTGATACTCTAATAATACTGTATAACCATCTCCACTATCCATTTCCAGAACATTTTCATTATCCCAAACAGAAACCTGACACCCATTAAACAATAATTCCCCTATCTCCCCCTAATAACCTCTAATCTACTTTCTGTCTCTATGAATATGCCTATTCTAGGTATCTCATACAAGAGGAATCATACGATATTTGCCTTTTTGTCTCTGGCTTTTTTCGCTAAATGTTATGAGCTGAATGGTATACCCCAAAATTCTTGTGTTGAAGTCCTAACCCCCAATACCTCAGAATACGACTGAACACAACACTTGGGTTGTTTCCAGAGAAGCTCTTGCTGACACCTGCTACACGTCCCTGTCCCAACAACTGCAGGCACCCACCTTAAATGACACCAGAAGATACATGGAAAGGAAGGAAACTGGGGTTTGCAGGGCACCCACTCTTGGCCTATAAAGAGGTAACTAAGTTAAAATGAGGCCATTAAGGTGGGCCCTAATCCAATATGACTGGTGTCCTTACAAAAAGAGACCAGGCCCCACGGAGAGTCACTAGGGGTACGTGCACAAAGGGAGGACCCTGTGAGGACACAAGGAGGAGGTGTCCATCTACAAGCCAAGGAGAGAGACCTCAGAGGAAACCAAACCTGCCAGCACCTTGATCTTGGACCTCCAGCCTCCAGAATTGTGAGAAAATTAATTTCTGTTGTGTAAAGCACTGAGTGTGTGGTATTTTGTTATGGTAGACCCAGCACACTAACATGCTCCGCATAATGTTTTCAAGAATCATTCATGTTGTAGCATGTATCAGAGTTACATTGCATTTTGAGGCTGAATACTATTCCATCGTATGAATATACCACATTGTGTTTATCCATCCATCTGTTGATGGACACTTGGGCTGTTTCCAGAGAAATTCTTGCTGACACCTGCTACACGTCCAGGCACCCACCTCGAATGACACCAGAAGATACGTGGAAAGGAAGGAAACTGGGGTTTGCAGAGCGCCCACTCTTGGCCACTGAGCTGGCTGCTTTATATACGTTATTTTAGTTAATCTTGTTGACAAGGTTTTGAGGTAAATAGGCTCAGAGAATTTAAGCAACTTGCCCAAAGCCGAACAGCTAGAAGTAGTAGTATTGGCAGAAGTATAAATGGTGGTTGCTAAAATTTTCTGCACGCTCACTGTGTGCCTGGCACGGTTCTAAGCCCTTGTGTACACAATCCCTTCACCCCTCATGACCCCCTTGAGATAGGTTATTAGCATCCTCAGCTTACAGGATCTCAGGCAGCCCTTCAACAAGCCTGTGAGATCCAAGATGGCACATCTACCAAGTGACAGTGCCAGGACTGATACCCGAATCAGCCTGACTCCAATACCTGCTTTTCCCAGCACGCCTCACTGTCCCCACGGCCGGATGAGGCCCCCACTGTGGCGGAGGCACTGGGGCTGTGAGAGCACAGAGAGATCTCGGGGGGCCCAGGCAGGCTCCACGGAGGAGGGCATACCCGAGCCAGTCCTCGAGGACGCATTGCTTCTGTTTGTCTACTGTGTGTCTCACCGACTCCCCCGCAAGCCCCATGAGGGCAGGAAGCACATGGGTCATTTTCATCCAGAAGCTCTAGGGCTCTGCTCAGAGCCTGGAGCTCACTAGGTCCGTGGATAAAGTTTTGAAGGTGGAGATGGGAAAAGGGCTTTTCAGGTGGAAATAACCACACAAACAAGGCATGGAGGTGGGAAGGCTTTCCATGTCAAAAGTATCCCCTTTGGCTGGGACACAGGGTGGGGGAAGGGAAGACACAGCACTGAAGGGCACGTGGAAGGAGATGAGGGAGGCAGACTGGCCAAAAAGTCTCCTTCCAGGCTGGACGATGGGCAACTCTGAATGCCCAGCAGAGGAGTTAAGGCTTTTAGCTGCCAGCACTGGGGAGCCACTGAAGGTGCCTGAGTAGGAGAGGGACCAGGGGGAGGTGAAGGGTGGGGAGCTTAAGGCACGCAGGAGATGTGCAGTAACACTAATAATAATGGGGGAAGGAGCAAGGGGGGAAGAGCCCCAAAGCCTAGAGACAAGGGGCCATCAGGCACCCTAGAACCTACAGGCCCTCATCCCCACCTCATTTGAACCGACGCTCCCTCCAACCTCTACTTCTCTCCCCAACCCAAAACATGGGAGGGCACCACTCTCCTTCCTGTCCTTCACAGAGCCAGGGAGCCTGCCCTCAGCTCTTCTGCTGCTCGCCCTCTGGGACCTGCGTGAGGAACCTGCAACCAGGATGCAACCATCCTCTGAGCCCTGGCCACTCAGGAGACACCAGAGGGGTCAAGTATGATGGAGACAATGATCCCAGGGGGATCCAGCCCACATGCCCCATGACTGAGGACACAGTCAGATGACCCCCCCGTCTGTGGACAGCCCAGCACCTCAGAGGTCACATTATGAGTCCAGTGGGCTCTATCAAGCAAGACCCAGTCGGCCCCTGCCAGCGAGGCAAGGGCAGGCCGGGAGGCCCAGCCAAGTGGACCAGGGCTTGGCTTGGAAGCCGGGGTGAGGAGCGCACCCCTTCAGGACCCGAGGGTGCTCACGGTCAGGCAGCTACGAAATGCCCTGGCCATGGGGGTGGGGGGCGGGGACTGGGCCAGTACAAGGCCCGGGGTGAAACGGCAGAGCCCCAGCATGGCTTGAAGACACTGGCCTCCCAGACTGAGCCTCAAGCCCTGGGCAGGGGGGTCCCAGGGAGGAAGGGGCCACTGCCCTGGCTCCATCTCCTCCCCAGGCCTGCGCCCTCCCCTCCAGGCCACCCATCCTCACCAGAGCTTGGTCCCGACCTGCTCGGCTGTTTCCTTCCCTTATATAGAGTTCTGCTCGGGACCGGGAAAGGAACTGCGTCAAGTTCCTGGAGGCAAGAAGGGGCCTGTTCCCAGGGACACCTCGAGCTGAGGGGCGGGGAGCCATGCCCCAGCCCAGAGTCCCCTCCAGGGCCAGGGAGCCAGCCAGGGGCAAGGAACGGGCCTGGCCCTTTCCCCAAAGCCAGCAGTCTCTGACTCAGAACCCGAGCAGACAAGACACAGGGGCGACCCAGACAGCCGACACTGGTCACTGCCCCCAGAGTCCCAGTCCCACCCACCCCCAAATCCTCCTCTGCCAGGCTCCTCTGGGACCACTGACCCAATCAACCCGCCCCCGCAGCTCCAGCAGCTCTCCGGTAGCCCAACCCTCCCTCTTATCTCGGGAGCCTTTCCTCAGGCCCCACTCACTGGCTTCTGCCAGCCTCCAGGCCCTGTAACACACTCAAGCCGAGGCTCTCCACAGAGAGAAGTTGCTAGCCACACCCACACACAGCAGCCCTGACCTGCACAGCCCAACGCCATCCAAGGGGAAGGCCGGGTGTGCCTGACCCTCTTGAGCCCACTGGACTGTGATATTTCAGAGCAGACATTTCCCAAGAAGGTCCTGGCAGCAGCAAAGCAGGTGGGGCAGGCCTGGCAGCAGGTCCTGCCCTCTGCAGCCGATGCCCTTCAGAGCTTACCTGAAGGATGGCGTAAGATAGCACCCAGATCGCCGGATGCCTAGCTGGTGGCAGAACATCTTTGCTGAGGATCTGCCCGCCCTGGAACCCAAGCTGGGGCCCCAAGGGCCCAGCTGAGGGGCCACACTGGCCCACACCCAAAGTCAGTGACCCTGGGAGGGCTGAGGTTCCACGCCAGGCCAGACTTCTCATGAGCAGAAAATCAGAGAAGATGAGTCCAGCAAACAGGCACCAAGTGCCTCCTATGCGCCAGGCCCTGGGAGCACAAGAGGGGAGCCAGGGGTCGGCAATGAAAAGGGTGGGGCATGTGGGGCCACAGGCACAGCTGGGCCCAGGGCTGGACACTGGTCAGCATCCTGCACTCACAGCCCTGCCCACACTCTGCCTCCTCCTGGGCACCCTCGTGGCTACTGACAACCACCCAAATTCTGGGCCACCCAAGGTTGTTCAGCCGGACCTGAGGGTTGGCTGCACTCTTCCTACACCACCCCCCAACCAAGCCTGGTCAATTCCTCCACCCAAATATCTCTCCAAGCCACCCCCTCACCCCTAGTCTCCTTAATCATGGAGATTCTTCCAACGGCCTCCTGACACAGGCCTCCCTGCCCTCAGTCCAGTCCTCTAAGCCACTCTCCGCTCGGCAGCCAGAGAAATATTTCTACAAGGCATAGCCATTAATGCCACTCCTCTGCCTGAAGTCCTTCCATGGCTCCCAGCTCCATGGGATAAAGTCCAGATGCCGTAATATGGTCCTCACGGCCCTTCGAGACCTGGCTGTGTCTCTTTCTCCAGTCCCATTCCTCACCTCTCTGCCTCGAAGCCCGTGCTCCAGCCAGAGAACACCACTGTCAAGTTTGTTTGGTTTTTTTTCCATATGGTACACTGTGAGGTAGGGGTTATCTGCCCATTTTACAGATGGGGAAACGAGGTTCTGAGAGGTAACGTGCTTAGCCTGAGGTCATACAACCAGTAGGTAATGGAACCAGAGTTCCAACCTGGTGGCACCCCAAGCCTCAGCTCTGCCCAGGACCACAGCACCTTGCCCAGTCGGGGGTCAAAGGTAGAGATTCATGGGGGGGCATAGCCTCTGAGGTGGGTGGGCCAGGGAGATGTCTGGGCCAGGGTTGGGGGTGGGGGGTGGCAGAAGAAGAGACCAAAGTGAAAAGAGGCTCTGAGCTGGGGTCAGGAGCGGAGGAGTGAGGTTACCGAGAGCGGTACAAGGGGATATAAGAAGACTGAGGAGAAATCAGCCGCCACTGAGGGACCCAGCCTGCAGGACTCCGAGGAAGCGGGGCCTCTGTTATATAAGTGGAGGCACTGAGCAGAGAGTTGGAAATGCAGACTTCAAGGTTACCTTCTAAGATCTAAGGAGCAGGGAAAACCCCAGCCCTTCCTCCCTGCCTGGAGAAGGGCCATTTGTTCTAAAGCAGGTGGGTTGGATGACGCGGCCTCCAGCAAAGAAAACATCGCTTCTAGGAAGCTCCTAGAAGAATCTGGTGAAGGAAAGGGCTGCGGTCTGGGGTCAAGGTTCTAGTGGAACTGGGGACAGAGGGGAGGTGATGGGCACAGAAGCAAGACCAAGCATTCCTTCAACAACAGTGACTGAGGGCCCTTTGGTGCCACTTCCCCAGCTATGGAGACAGAGAGGAATAAGAAGGGCCTGGTCCAGGAGGGGAACCTGTGGCCCAGTGGAGGAGACAGGCATGTAAACAGAAAATTATAAAGAGCTCAGTAACTGCTATAATGGAGGTATGAAGAGGGCTATTATTTCACTGGGATTCAAGTCCATCTGTTTTTCCAGAAATTACACCCAGAGGGAGACTGCCCCATCCTGTCACTCCCCATGAGGGTTTCTGACCTTAGATGAAAACTTTAAGGGACAAAAGCCTTTGACCCTAAGCTGTGCCAAAACAGTAAGGCAGGAAGGATGCATGGGAAACAAATTTAAGAGCAAGGGGGAAACCCAAGAAGCCAGAGGGTTCAGGAACTGCCAAGGAGCACACCAGGGGCCCCGGTGGAGGAGGCTGGGGCAGGGGGGTGGAGGAGAAGACGGGCCGAGCGAGGTCCCAGACTGAGAATTCCAGGGCTAGGGGCCACCCTCAAACCCACACAGGCATCAGAGGTTCCTCTTGCTTTCTTAAACTCGGCCATAGTCAGCTCTCAGGGCAGGACAATGGCCTGCAGCTCTCTCTCCCTTCCACATCTGCAAGAGGCCTTGCAAACCACAGGTGTTCACGGCTCTGTTTCCTAATCTCAGAGATACCATTGATTGTCTGGGGCACCATCAACTGGACAAGAGCTTTTGAGGAGGAAATGCTACCCGAAATGTATGGTACACTTCAACCGTAAGATGCATTCCAAGTTCAGAAATATTAGAATGGGGTGGGGAAAGAAGACACCTTGGATTTGAAGAAATTCCCTAAAGTTTTTTTGGTTCTTCAGCATCCCTGTGCTGCCTGCATCACTGCCCTATGCTGACGCTGATCAGGAAGGCCTTCCTGATGCCTACCTACCTCCGTTTTTAAAGATTTAAGCCTTGCCAAAAGAAAAGCAAACAGGAGAAAAATTCTGTATTCTCAAAGTCCATCTGTGCTCTCGAGTTCCCTAGACCCCTAAAGGTCATTTGGTCTCATCACCTGACTCCAAACCGCTCTGAACCTAACCCAAACATGGTAACTGGGAGTGGGTTCAATTCTGATAGATCATAACACCTTCTGCTTGTGGACCCTCATTTCCAAATTCCTGAACACACTGAGGGATCGTGAGTTTCCAACCAAAAGATAAGAGATAGGATTAGAAAAGCCCTGGACTAGGTTAGGCCTGGGCTCAAATACCCATTTGCCGTAGACCGGCTATTGAGACCTTATTGAAACTCCCCGAGTCTCAGTTTCCTCATCTGTAAACTGGGGATAAGGAGACCTACTTTGCAGAGTGGTTGGGAGGACAAAATAAAGTTGACTGAGATGACAGGGGTAAAAATGTCTGGAACGTAGCACACGCTTGGAAAATGTTAGCTCCCTTCTATTTGAGCCGGATGCAGTTCTTGCACCTCTCCATGCCTCAGTGCCTTCATTTACCACGGTTGCAAACTGTACGGGGCATACTACGTGCATTTGATGTGTCTCAACTCATGTAATCCTCACTTGAACGCTGTGAGGCAGGTTCTGTTCATATGCCCACTTTACAGAGGAAAAAACTGAGGAACAATAACAGAATGAGAGGAAGGTCCTGTCTGCCTTAAGTCAGAGCTCGGAGCAGTATAATACAATGCAAAAGATTCCCATCAAAGCAATTCACCTTTTTTTTCTTTGGAGCTTTCGACTCTTATGTGGCCTAAGCTTCAATTATTTGAAAATTCACTCATGTAGAAAACTCCTGGGCCACAGATGGCAGCAACAGGAGGAGTTAGTGTGACTGTTCTGCACAGTTAGCGCCTGTCAAGGGCTGGTGTTCTGGAACCCCATCTGTTCTGATGGACTGCACCAGGAGCCCCAGGAACAGGAGGTCCCCAGGGCAGGGCAGGGCAGGGCAAGCCCAGCTCCACGTAGCTCCTTTAAATCCATCTGTGGCTGAGTCGCAGGAAGCCCCCTCTCGGTCCCAATTAGCCAGCAGCAGAGACTTGAAGCCAGGCCAGCACTGAAGGCCAGCGGAGGCCTGGCTGTCACCGGCATTGTTCAGCTCCATCTGACGCATATCCACCCCTCTGCAATGTTTCCTTGTTCCCCGGGAGGCCCTCCAAGATGCACACATCCGAAACCAGGTCTGGAGGGAGGGCGGGTGGAGGGAGAGGCAACGGAAGACCTGGCTTTATCTGGCTGGGAAAACAGGCAGGTTTGAGTTGGACAGGAGAGAGAGCTCACATCAGATAGAGGCCCAGTGACCCAGAGACACGGCACACACACAGCTCAGACGCCCCGAGGCACACGCAGAGCGTGTGCGCGCGCACACACACACCACAGGACCACTGCCAGGTGCAGATGCAAAGTCACTCCCTGGTGCTCCCTCCCCGCCCCGCCCCAAGCAGAGCCGCACAGATGGGAACACAGCAGCGCGGCCAGCACACCTACTAGCAGGGACAGTCTGCAGGGCCCTGAGCTCAGCGGATTTCAGAAAGCCAGAGGGGAAATGACCCATGTGGGCAGACAGTGGGGAGGGGAGAGCATGAACCAGCAGAGGTGGGGGATGTGAGGTGCCCACAGGAGCCTGACCACCCACTGCAGCCGGGACAAGTGACAAATTCCCCTTGGACTCGCCCGGGCCACCTGAGCCTTGCCCCTCCTTCTGCTAGAGCAGGTGAGGGGGTAAGGCACACAGACGGAAGCTGGGTAGGAGGTGGCAGAAACGGGACGGCATGGGCATGAACGGTGGGGCAGACCTAACTGGAGGATAAGCAGCCTGAAAATTATGGGATGAAGGCACGGAAGCAGGAACTTTAGAGGTGGAGGTGGTGAGGAGAAGCAAACCAGAGTTTAGGGCTCGTGGGACAACCATTTTATTTGAATACCTACCGTGTACTGTGTACTTCAGACATAGTACCACATTTCGCCCGTTCAACAATATGCACAACAGGCAATACTCCCTTTATCCAGATGAGGCCACTGAAACTCAACAAGAAAAGTAAGTTGCCCAAGACCACTCGGTTATGAGCAGTTGAGCTGGGACTCAAACCCAGGGCAGCCAGAATACAAAATCTATACCCCTTCAGGCAATCCAAGTCACTAGGGCGCTTAGAAGACAAAACAGTGCAGCTATGGGGCCAAGGGGATGTGGAGGTATAGATGGGGGAGGGGCTGGGGCTGGACTCCCAACTCCTAAGGAGGGCAGTGGCAGCAAAGCTCAGGCTGCCGTGACTCAGTGGCTTGGCCTCCAGGGAGCACTTCCGGAGCCCCAGACAGCTCTGTACAGTCTAAGAGCCACCTGCCCGGCAGAGACACTGAGCCATTACTCACAACTGTTACTCACGGCTCTCTGCACGCCCACTGCTCAGCACATCACTTACTCCCACTCCGTCCCCTAAGCGTGGCCAAGGGGAGCTGGCAGATCTACCCAGTTCCCTCCCTCCCTTCACCAGCTCAAATCCTGCCAGCACATCCCCACCTGAGTCACTGGGACAGAGACCCAGAAACTCTGGCCCATTCAACTCTGACAGCTGTTGCCCTCTGCTCTGTTCTAAGAAATGGAGCTAGAGGAGAGGTCACTGAGCAAAGAATCTTCCAGTCCCAGGGCTGGAAGGGACCTCCTCAGCATCTCAGCAGGCTTCCCAGTAGATACATAAAGACCCTCCAGGGCCTCCACGTCCATGGTGGACAACTCTTCCAAGAGCCCCAAGAGCAAGAGCCTCTCTGTTCAGAAAGATCCATGGACTTGCAGAATTTCATCACTGATTAGAATGCAAGAACTCTCCTAACTCCACCTTCTCATCTCACAAACGAGGAAACTGAAGCCCAGAGAGGGGAAGTGCTTCTCCCAAGGTCACTCAGTGCCAAAGGGGGACTAGAAACAGGCCACCTGAGCCCCCCTGCCACCAGTCCCTCCAGCTAATCCCCTCCCCCTGCCCCAAGTCAGGGCAGGGCACTGAAGTCTACCCTCACTCTCCCGTGTTGCAAAGCAGCTGCTCATTCCACAACACTGGCGGTGGGAGGGCTGAAGGCGAGCTGAAGAGGGAAGAAAGGAGTTGCAGCCAGATGATGGTTAGTATAGAGTAATCACTTTCTAACAGTGAAGGGGCATCAGAAACAGTCTGCCCAGGAAGCCGGGGGATGGACCACAGGCCCTCTGAAGGCCCTGGAGCTAAAAGGCCAGGCCCTCTGGCAAGAGATGATGGAAGGAATTCCTGGGGTCCCAGCTGGGGACTAGGGAGAGTCCTGGTCTCCTCTCTGCTCACCTCTCCTCCCCCACCCCTCCCCCTGGCTCACCCCTGTCTCCCAGGGCTCCAGCCTGGAATCCAGGCCTGGCTGCTGCCTGCGCTCCCACGCTCAGCTCGGCTCAGCTGGCCGCAGCAGAGGCTGTGTGGTGTCCGAGGCAGCTCATAAGGCACCGAGGACTCTTCAAAGCCTCCCTCTATCGCTAGCGCTCTCCCACCCCCTCTGGGCAGCTGCTCTCATCCCTGCCAAGAAGCCCCTGCCCAGGTCTCTCCCTCTGCATCCACAACGGTAATAACAATAGCAGTAATAATAACCAAAGGTCATGCGGTATGTCCAGATGGTTCTTTCTGGTTCCCACATTTTACAGCTGAATAAACTCAAGCACCGGCAGGTTAGGTAAGTTGCCGGCAGTCACACAGCCTGCGAGAGGTGGGGTCAGCATTCAAACCCAGACAGCGTGGCTGCAGAGTCTGTGATCTTGACCCCCATGCCACACTGCCCTTGTGATAGGACCTCACTGTGGGAAATTAAAGCTCCTGAAATCTCCGCTCCCTCATCCATGCAGTTGCTGAGCACCTGGCCTCTGCAACACTCAACATTCCTCTTGGCTACGGATGGGCAGCCCCTGTCCAGACACTAACCAGGCCACTTACAGTCAGGCTGGGCACCCCCTGCCTCTGCACTGACCAGGGGACACCCTTGTTCATGCATTCATTCAACAAATAGTAAGCACCTACTGGGTGCCGGGCAGGTGGTGAAGGACAGCCCCCCAAAGGAGTCCCTTGATTCCTTAGAAATGGGAGCTGCCCGCAGTCTACTCTCATTCCCGCCTGCTGTGGTCGTCCATCCCTTCACGTGTGAAGCCTCGCCAAGGAGGGCTCTCTTCTGTCCTGAAAGATCTTCCAGGAAGGAGATCTCAGTGCATCTCCAGCCTCCTGATCCAGGAGAGGAGGACAGCACGTGGTAAGGAAGCCCAGAGGCGCGAAGTGACTCAGGAGAGGGTTTCCCAGCCCGGGGACTCCAGGAGATTGGACTTGTGGCCTGTCCCCGGTCTCCCTGGCTCAGTACAGCCTTCACAGCTACCCAAATCACCTTCCTAAATAAAACCCTCTTTGTGTTTCTCCTACGTTAAGGTCCTCCGCTGCTTCCCTCTCCCAGAAAATCCCCCACAGCCGGACCCCAAGCAACACCTCCAGGCTCCCACAAAGCCAGCCTTTCCCACACAAACCACTTTCTGTGGGCTTGGCCTGTGGCAGACACTGAGCTTCACAAGTAGGCACTTCACAAGTACAATCTCATTTCATCCCACCATAACTCTATAAGATTTCATATTAACCTCATTTTACAGATGCAGACACTGAGGCTCAGCCCAAGGTCATATAGCTAGCAAGCAGCAGAGGTGGGAGGGACATCTAAGCCTGTCCGACTCTGACAAAGGCCTGGAGCCATTATTTTATCCATCATTACATGCGTTCCACTGCGCCTTTGTGCGTGCCTTCCCCTGTGCCTGAAGAAGCCTTTGTCCCTTCTCCTTCCTGCCAAACTCCTTCTCAACCTTCAAAACCCATCTCAAATGGCACCTCTTCTCCAAAGTTTTCTCCATTCCACCAGCTCGTGTGCACTCCTTCTTGCTTGATGCCCCCACTGCGTGTTGCAGAAACCCTCTGTCTACCCCCTTTGTTTCCTACTAGACCATGTCTCCCTGGCCTTCCCAGCCCCATACATACCCCTGGCACTTTGCATGGTAGAGGGTAAATGCCCAAAAGGGCTTTTAAGTGTGCCCAGCTGCACTCAGCTGCTGCCACACGGCCTTGACAGTGGGTGTCTGGGCACCACCCTAGCCCAAGGAGCTGACCCCCAATCCCAAGCAGGCATCTAGTGCCCCCTAGTCACAGTCAACACCCCAGCCCATGTCACCCTGGGTGGGGGCAGCTCCCCGTGCTTCCCCCTTCCTGGCTTGGTGGCCCCTCTCTGCTCTACCAGCTCGGCTGTTTCTGGGAGTCTCAGCTGGTGATTAGGGCCCTAATCAGCAGGACTTCCTGCCAGCGATTGCCAGAGGTGGGGGGGGCAGGGTGGGGAGGGAAGTAAGGTCAATGCAAGGTGAAGTTCACAGCCTGGGACTGGGGGAGGAGGCTCCGGCAGGGAAATGGACTCGCAGATTCTTCCACCCCAGCATCTCTCCAGCCCTCCATCCTACAGGTGAGTACACCAGGCCCAGCAAGGGAAGGGATTGGTCCAGAGTCCAGGGACAGAGCAGGAGCCCTGCTCTCCCACTGCCCTTGGCCACAGGGACCCCAGGGCAGAAACCCTCCCTTATGCGTCCCCTGAAGCCCTCTGTCTGCCCCCGGGCAACGCCCCCCTAGCAACAAGCCCCATGCTGAACCCACAGGCTGCTCTGCATAAAGGATTGTCGGAGACCAGTTGACTACTCAGGTCTGGTCAAGGTCAAGGGTCAAAGGTAAGCCCCTCCTCTAGATAAGCAATGGCCTAGCAATGGGGCAGAGGTGAGCAGGGGCTGAGGAAGGGAAGCAAGATAGGGTCGGGCTGAGCTCAGGAACCCTTTGCAGCTGTCATCACCATCAGCCCAAGCCCATTCTTTCTCCAAAAAAAAAAAGCTTAATGCCTTTTACAGTTGCAATTGGGTGGACCAGGGGTCCGGAAATGGAGCTCACACCCCCAACCCGGAGCAAACTCAGCCTTCCTGGGTGGGAACCAGGGCTAGGTGGAGGGTGTAGCTTGGCAGGCCTTGAGGGCTGACCCCTACTAATGAGGAACATCATGGGCACCAGAAAGCAGAGGACCCCAGAGAGGCCTCAGATGGTGAGGGAGTGTGGCCAGTAGCCTGCCCATGCCACCATGGGGTCAAAGCTCCCAGCTCTGAGGCATGCAGGAAAGGCTGGGCATGGTTCTCCCCCACCACCTACCAATAAGGGACTAAACTAAAGTTGTAGCAAGAGGGATGCAGGTTAGGACTTCCCTGGTGGTGCAGTGGTTAAGAATCCACCTGCCAATGCAGGGCACACGGGTTCGAGCCCTGGTCTGGGAAGATCCCACATGCCGCGGAGCAATGAAGCCCGTGCGCCATAACTACTGAGCCTGCACTCTGCAGCCCACGAGCCACAACTACTGAGCCTACGAGCCACAGTTACTGAAGCCCGTGTGCCTAGAGCCTGTGCTTCTCAACAAGAGAAACCACCACAATGAGAAGCCCTAGCACCGCAGCGAAGAGTAACCCCCGCTCGCCACAACTAGAGAAAGCCCGCACGCAACAACGAAGACCCAACACAGCCAAAAATGAAAAGAAATTTAAAAGAGGGATGCAAGTTAGACTTCAGAGAGACCTAAAGGGTATAAGACACAGCAATCTGCAGCATTATTTGGGGAATCTCACTATCAAATATAGTTGCTACCCCTATGGGTGTAGTCCATGGTCAAGAGTAGCTTGCCCAGAGGTCAAGAGTGGTCTGCCTGGAGGCCAGGCCACATCCTTGCTGGGCCTGGGAGTCTCTGATTCAGTGACTCTCATCAAGGAATGGATGGGATCCAAGAAGGGGAGCCTGGGCTGGTTTATAATAATGCATCTTGTTTACAGTGATGGCAGCTTTCTCAGAGTTCTCCATAAACACAGCTCCCTGGGCAGAGAAGGCCTCGAGAGGTCCTCTTATCTCCCCACCAGCCCCCGGTCACAGAGAGACAGAGTTGGAGGCGGGGAGGACGTCTCTTCTCTGGGCTCTGATGCTAGGACCCCTTGGGGGAAAATGATGCCACCATCTCCTCCACTCTCCGGTCCCGTAACCCTCCCTATCTTAGGGGTGGAACAACCACAACAAGAGAGAAAAGGGCAAACCCAGAGTTGGGCTCCTGGAAGGACACCACCACCACCACCACCAGTAATAATTATAATAATAGCAATAATAATAATTGCTAACATTTATCGAGCACTTACTATGTGCCAGGCACTGTTCAAAGTGTTTTCAGTGAACTAACTCATCTGATCCTCACAACCACACTATGAGGCAGAAATTATTATTAAAACTGTAAAGGGGGACTTCCCTGGTGGCACAGTGGTTGGGAGTCCACCTGCTAATGCAGGGGACACACGTTCGTGTCCCGGTCCAAGAGGATCCCACATGCCGCGGAGCAGCTGGGCCCGTGAGCCATGGCCGCTGAGCCTGCGCGTCCGGAGCCTGTGCTCCACGACAGGAGAGGCCACAGCAGTGAGAGGCCCGTATACCGCAAAAAAACAAACAAACAAAAAAAAAACTGTCAAGGGCATTATGCTAAGTGAAATAAGTCAGACAGGGAAAGACAAATACTGTATATCACTTATATGTGGAATCTAAAATATACAACAAACTAGTGAATATAACAAAAAAAGAAGCAGACTCACAGATAGAGAGAACAAACTAGTGGTTACCAGTAGCAGGGTGGGGGTGGGGGGATATAAGGGTAGGGGAGTGGAAGGTACAAACTATTAGGCTACAAGGATGTGTTGTACAACACAGGGAATATAGCCAATATTTTGTAATAACTGTACATGGAATGTAACCTTTAAAAATTGCATTAAAGGATAAAATTTTTTAAAAATTTTTTAAACTGTCTAAAACTCTCACCCGTCTGCCCCTCATTAGTCAGTTGATTCGTGCTAAGCAGCACTGTGCTAGGCACAGCAAGGATCACCAGGGAGGCAAGTGGCACAGGCATGCCCTCAAGGGGCTTGTAATCCATCTAGAAGACAGGTGAGCACACAGAAAGCTTGCAAGGGCTAGGAAAACTGAGGGGTCCCATATTATCTGCTGGAGAAGGCCTAGAAGTCTCCTGGGGGACCTAACCTAGGACTGGGACCCTTGCCCCATAATGGCAGAAAGACAGGATTCCACTCGGGCCCTCCTGTAGCCCCTCATGCCCCATCAGCTCCCCAGGACACAGCTCTTCTGGGCCAGTCCCTGCTTCCTGGAACACCCAGGCCTGAGCTACAGGCTTGCAGCCCTAAAAAGGCAGGGATTAGAGAGCCCAGACTAACCCTGGAGGAGGGACTGGGACTGGCAGCGCCAGGGACGGGCTTGGGCCCACCTACCACCCCCCACCCCACAGACACCGACCACCCTCCCTGAGGGAAACCGAGGTGTGGACAAGTAGGAAGATGGCCAAGGTCACCAACCCGGCTAGAGGCAGGCCAGGGACCCAGCTGCACCTTTGGCGGCCCCACCCCCCACCATGGGAAAGTGTTTCAGGTGATTGGCGAGAAGGAAGGAGGGGAGGGCTGCATGTGACCATGCATAATAGAGGGGGCGCCCGGGGGGGCGGCGTGGCCCACAGGACTGGCAGCCCTGCCCCCGGCCACCACCCTTGTTCCAGCTTGCTGGTGCCCACACCTCTGCACGCCTAATAGCTTTGGAAGCCAAGACCAGGGCCATGGGCGGACGGTGCTGGGGACAAAAGTCCCTCCAGCCTCCCCAATTCCCTCCCTCCCTCCCGCAGCACAAACCCAGTTCTTTTTTTTTTTTTTTTTTTTTTTGCGGTACGCGGGCCTCTCACTGTTGTGGCCTCTCCTGTTGCGGAGCACAGGCTCCGGACGCGCAGGCTCAGCGGCCATGGCTCACGGGCCCAGCCGCTCCGCGGCATGTGGGATCTTCCCGGACCGGGGCATGAACCCGTGTCCCCTGCATTGGCAGGCGGACTCTCAACCACTGCGCCACCAGGGAAGCCCACCAACCCATTTCTGCTTCGCTTTTTTCAGAGTCGAGTAACTGGGAGAGCTTTCCTCTGCCCCCCTTCAATACATATCCCTCGACTGGGCCTCAGTTTCCCTTTCTGGGGTGAAAGAGACTCAAGGCCCCAGAAATAAGCCAAGAAGCGGAGCAGCTGCACCTGAAACCCTTTGCCGGCCACCCCAGCTCCGACCCTGACTTCTCCAGGCTCAAGGGCGCACTCAGCATCTCACCTTCCTGCCCCTCCCACTGGCTTCCTGTCAGACCAGAGGAAGAAGCATCCTAACTGAGCAGCTTCATCTGGTCCCAAGGTACTGAAGTTAGACATCAGAAGGGACTTCATCCTCAGCTGAAACCAGGACCCTATTCCTTTGCTCTCTCCACTAAGGAGAAAGGGCTCACAGGGCATCCAGAGAGGAGGGGCTGCAGAGAGAGGCAGGCTGGGACATCCAGTGTGGGTCCAGAGCCCACCCCAGAAGCCCACCTTGACACTGCAACAAGGGAAGCCCAAGTCTCCCAGGGTTTGATGCTCAGAAATCTTGAACCCCACCCCTACCCTGCCTCTCCTCTCTGCCCTCAAGCCCCCCCACCCCAACCTTGGAAAACAGGTCTGGAGAGGCCAGTGGTGGGGAGCAGGTGGCCGGCTCCTCCCACACTCCAGAGAGGCACTAGAACTACGCCCTTGGCTGGCACCCCCAGCACTTAGTTACACAAACCACTTCTAGCTGCCCTGACTACCCTGTATTATTTTACAAATTTGGAAACCAAGGCTCAGAGAAGTGCAACCCCTGTGTTTTTCCCATCTCAGATCTTGGCTCCGCTGCCTACCATTTCCAGGCAGGCTGGGGAGGCCCCTTTTGGGGGGCAAACTGGACAGGGGCTCAAGCTGCCCACCTTCATAGCACACCCCCTTCCTTGCCTACTGCCCCCAGTTAGCACCTCAGGACGGGATGTGGGCTCTAACTGCAGGGGAGCAGGGGTCCCCTCCATCCTACACCGTGCCCTGAGCCCACAGGTCTGCTCCAGCCCTTGTGGGGTTAACCAGCCGGGCAAGGCAAGCAGTGGGACAAGAGGAATCGGAAGAAACTCAAAATCCTCGCAGGAAGCGGACCTGGTGGGGCAGTGAGCTATGGGTGTGAGGGGAGAGCGTCAGGCTCTCTGTTCCCCAAACATCGGCAGGGCGCAGGAGGACCCTGAGAGGTCCTGCCTGTGCCCACACCCCAGGCCAGAGGCCACTGCCTTCCTGCTCCCTGATCCGGGTGTCAGAGAATTCCCTGACTCTAAGAATCCCAGGACCTCAGCATCCCAAGAGACCTTCAAGGTCATCCCTTCTAACCACATCCCAACTCAGGAATCCTTCCAAGCTGTTGTCCAGTCCTGTCTGAACTCCCCACCCCCAGACGGGAAGCTCACTACCTTACAAGGCAACCCTTTCTCCTGCCGACCCGCCAGGCTTGTTAGGAAGCCCTTCATTCGTTAAACCGAGCTGAGCTTCCTTCACCAAACTAAAACCCATTCGGCCCCTTTGCTTCCTACTCTTACTTCAGTAGAAACAGGGCACTGAGAGTTCCCAGACTCCAAAGCGTCAGCCACAGTCCATCAGCAATGAGAAGATGGTCACCAAAGAGTGACCTCCTCTCTGACCTCCTCTGCACCCCACCCTGGCCCCCCTCCAACCTGGCCACCAGGTCCCTGAGTTTACAGATCTGGACACCGCAGCCCCCATGGGAGATTCTGAACTGGGGCTTTGAGGGAAGTGAAGGATGAAGCATGGGATGAGAGATCAGGAAGGAGAGCCAGAAGGGTTCAAGGCCAAGGATTGGGAAGCAGAGGTTCCCAGGTTGCCTCCTCTGCCACCCAAGAATTCTCAGCTCAAGGTCCTGGCTCCCAGTCCTATTAGACTGGCTGAGAGACCCTCCTAGGCCCTGGCCCACTGTCTCCACTCCCTGCCCTCTGCGGGCAGCAGAGTCAAGGCCAACCCCGCGCTGCGATCCCAGCACTGACCCACTGACCCCGTTGAGAGCTCTCCCAGCCAGCTCCCCCTCCAGAGCCAGGTCCGGGTCCCCCCGCCTACTCTCCTAGGCCAGAGGGTTCAGGGCAGAGGGTGCCTTAGCCTTAGCAAGCTTTGAGGTCCTGGGGGAGAGTGAGGGTGGGGGAGACTGGAGTAGCCGCCAGCTGGCAGGGGTGGGAGCAACTTAAGGCCAAGTCTGAGCCACAGTGGTCCCCACCCGACCCAGGCAGCTGCAGGAAGGGGCCCAGCAGAGACTCGAGGAAAAAGGGTACTCCCCCCACACCCTCCCAAACCCCTGGCTTGGCTCTGCCACACGGAAGGAACGCTGGGGCTCCCAGAAGAGAAGCCCCTGCCCCAAAGGCTCTAGGCCCCTCACCTCCAGCTGCCCCTCTAAGCCTCACTCCACAACCGCCTGGTCTGCCCTCCCCAAGCCAGCACCTCCACTACCCAGCACCCATCCCGTCCCCTAACCCCATCCCACGCCCCTGCAGGGAGCCCAGCTAGGGAGCACAGCGGGCTTCTCTTGGTCACCCCTCGGTCACCACCCTCCCAGTTTCCTCTTCTAAGACAGTGCCCAACCTAAAAACATCTGGAGAAGCAGTCCCAGCCTGGTCCTGAACTGGGGGTAGGGGACAGACACTGAGGTTAGCCCTGTATGGGTGCTTGGGCTTGGCAAGGGGTGGCAGGCATGACCGAGGGTCAGGGCAGGAGAGAACGGTGGGGAGAGAGGAAGGAGCGGGGGGTGAAAGGCAGCTGCGTGTGTCTGTTCATTAACCACCTGGATTAGCTATTTCTACCCAGAAGGGTGAGAAGGGAGTCGGAGCTGCTGGCTGGGGGAGGGCGGCAGGGGGCACTCATGCCAGGCTGTGCCCATGGGCAAGGGAGCACAGACCCACGCTGAGGGGGGTGAAGTGGGAAACCTTTTTGAGCCTGCCAGACCCTCATTCGCAGACGTGGCTGCCCCTGGGAGACGAGGCGTAGAAGCAACAAGAGCCCCAAGGAGGAAGAAGGTGCCCAGTAACAGCTCCCGCCCGTGACAGGGCAAGAAGTGGAGAGGAAAAACTGCCCACGCCTGTGTCGCGCCCCCAGGCAGCCCTGCGACAGCAGGCAGGCAAGGGAAGGGACGCTGGAGAGTAAATACCCCAACCTCCCCCCTGCCTTGGTCAGTGTGTCCCTCCCCACTCGTCCCTGCTGGCCTCGGTCTCAAGCAGCCACTGACACCAGCAACTTCCCCAGCAAACAAAACTCCTTGTGACTGGTCTCTCTCCAAGCAGGGACAACCGCGCCCCAGACATCCCTGCCAGAGCCAGACACTGACGGCGGCAGGGGACTGACATGTTGGCCTGGAGGGGCTACCTAGCCCAGAGGCACGTGACCAGGCGGACTGACCTCCCCCCTCCTCTAATTTATGCCCCACTGGTGGTCCTGGCAGCACCAGTGCCGGCGGCCCGCCACACACACACACACACACACACACACACACGCACACACACGCACGCACACCCCACACTCACCTTTCCGGCAGAGGAGCCACTGGGTGGGATGGGTGTCTGGGCTCACAGGACTGGGGGCGGCGGTGGGCAGTGATGGGGCAGCAGCTGTGGCTGGCAAGAAGCTGGTTGCCGAGAGGAGGGCGTGAGTGAGCCTTGTGTCCAGGCAGGGAGCGGGCGCAGGGGGCAGAGCTGGTCCCAGGGCCCCTGCTGGGAACTGAGCGAGGGCGCAGCTCGCCCGGCTCCCTCCCCTGGCAGTGGAGGCGGGCGGGCTATCAGCGCACCGCCTCCTCCTTCCCCCTTCCCGGAGCCGGCCAGCAGTCTGCCCGCCGCCTCCTTTAACCCCTGAAGCACTCGGCCAGGGCACTCACGTCCAGCTCCCAGCTCGGCCAGCTGGGCGGCAGGGCCCGTATGCCTGAGGCAAGGCATGCCAAGAAGGGTACCCCCCCTTTGGCCGCCAGCCCAGCAGCCTCCCAGGGGACCTGAAGGGAGAGACAGAGGGCTTGCGGGGCAGAGGGGGCAGGATGCCAAGAGGTCCAGGACCCCATGGAAGAGACACAGCTACAGAGAAATGGCCCAAGGGCTACTGGGTGGAGAAGGATGGTTGGTGAGACAATAATAATAATAGCAGCTCCCAACTTTTGTAAACCGCTCTGCCTTATGCTGTTTCTAACTCATTTTGTGACTGGAGACCTAAAATCTCATTTCTGAACCTGTTTTTTTTTCTTCGTTTCTGTCAAATGTGGGATAACAATCCTGGCTTTTTTCTCTGGGCTGAGTTAGGACATTTGTGACTGTATATTCAAAAATGATTTGAATTGAACTCTTGTTAATGAAATGCATGCTTCAATTCTCTTTGAAATACATCCAAAAATAAAAATAAGATGGATTGATGGAGGGAGAGATAGAAATGTGATAAAGCAAATGTAGCAAAGTGTTTATTACAGAGTCAGGGAGATTACCATATTATCCTTTCAACTTTTTGATATGCAAAAAAATTTTTACCATTAAAAATATTGGGAGAAATGTGATTTGAAGTTTGGGGTACCATACAAATGATAAAAGAAGCAGATAGGATAATTCTGAGAGGAAGGAAAAAGTCATTTGCTGCATACCTATTTGTACGCCTGGCACTTAAAGAATATTCTCTCTCTCACTTAATCTTTGAATCTCCCTTGTTATTTTAGCTGAAGAAAGTGACCCTGGAGCGGTTAGCTGACTTGTCCAAGACCACACAGGACGGTGTAGAGCAGGAACTCTGATCCTACGGGCTGGCTCCAGAGCCAAGCTCCCCACCACTCAGCCCTCCAGAGATTCAAAGGTCCTTCTCTTGGCCATCTGGGCCACCCTCCTGTGAGGTCCGGGGTCAGTGACCTGCATCTCTGAGCCTCCTCAGTTTCCCCTGCTGGCCGATGAGTTTGGATCCAAAGGTCTTCAGAGATCTTTTCCGGTTCTAATGCTCACTGATTTTATGAATCCAGCCAAACCCTTCCCCAGTCTTCAATTGTCCAAAGAGTAAAGCGATAGGGGAGCCCCGGGAGGAACAAACAGCCTCAGGAAAGATGTGGTGGCATCTGGGGCCAGCGTCACAGAGATGGTCAGCACGTGAGAGGGCTGCTCCCCAACACACCCCCCCTCCATCTGTGACAGTGAAGCCCAGCAGGACGGAGACGGGGAGAGAGGCAGCTTCTCAGGACCTTACGTGGGGAGGGCGGAGACGGAGGCCTCATTGCATCCACCCCCTACCTCCAGAGCAAGATGACCTCATCCCCTCCCAGATGGGAAGAGTCGGTGGGCAGTGATGGGGCAGCAGCTGTGGCTGGCCTCCCAGAGTCCCAAATTCCAGCATCTCAGAACCTACCAACCTTGACAGCATCCTCAATCTGTAAGTATGTGGGAACTGACCAGAGATGGGAAAGACCTGGTCCCACAGAATGTGCCTTTGAGATTGTGTAGGAAAACCTGGCCCAGGCCTCCTGGGGGCCCTGCCCAGCCCTCACTGCCCCAACTCGGAGACAAAGTTGTCTCCAAATAGCCTTATCCTGCCTAACCCTCACACCTCCTGCAGACCAGGGGCCGCTCAGGGGCTTGGGCCAGCCCTGGTCAGGGGAGGGAAGTGACAATAGTCCATGCCAGCCATCTAGGCTCTTCTAGAGGTGGACAGGGGGGTCTGCTATAAAAGTGGAACCCTCGGGACTTCCCTGGCGGTCCAGTGGTTAAGACTCTGCGCTTCCAGTACAGGGGGCGTGGGTTCAATCCCCGGTCGAGGAACTAAGATCCCACATGCCATGCCGTGCGGCCAAAAAAAATTTTTAAGTTAAAAATTAAAATAAGGAAATAAAAGTGGAACCCTCTCCCAGGTCACAGAAGAGCAGAAGTGCTATCCTCCCCATCGCCTCCTTCCAACCCACACCTACCATCATCCTGCTTGACATCAGATAGTCCCTAGCTCCCCACAACCTACTGTATCCAGTCCCAGCTCTGCAGCATGACATCCGAAACCCTCTGTGATGCAGCCCTGCCCTTTGAGCCCTGCCATCACACCATTCGAGGCTCAGTTCAAAGGCCACATTCTCTATGGATCCTTCTCCAGCTATTTGGTAGGTACTGACCCCTCTGCTGAATACCCGAGGCTCAAATGCTAATGCTGTGACATACACTTGTTGGGTGCACTCCTGTATCTCCCAATAGTTGAGCAAAGATCTACTTGTCTTTTTCTTTCTCCTTTCCAACTTTGTCCAGGGCCTAGCACAACGTTGACACCTAGTAGATTCTCAATAAACGTGTAATGAATAAGTGAATAATGGAGAGATGGATGGATGATGAGTTAAAAATTGAATGAAAGGGCTCTTTTAAATGCTTAATTCCGCACAAGGCTGTACCAAGATAACTGTATGCAGACTTTTATCTTCAAAGTTATATTATCACAGACAGAAAACCTGCGTATGCTAAGACATGGGGACCATCAGACTGATACACAGATGTCCCAGGAGCATCCCACCCACCCCAGGGCTGCAGCAGATGCAGGGGGCTCTGAGAAACACTGTCCTCCAGCCGCTCTCATCCCCCACTCCACCATCATTCCCTCTATCCCAGCCTTCCTGCTCCAACACCTGGGTACAGAACCATGAATTCAGCAAATCTCTAAAAACCACACAGAGAGGAAGTCAAGGAACTAGAGGCTTTCAAAGAAGAGCAGCCTTTCCCTTTATTTCCAAGAGCTGTCCCACAGCCGATCACACACACACACACACACACACACACACACACACACACACAGCCAGAACTGCTTCCCGCAGAAGCCCGCTCAGCCCTTCTGTCCCCTCCCAGCTCCTCCTCCTCCGGGCTGATGAAGACTCAGGATTCCCAGGGTTTCCCATCTCCCATCCCCCAACCCTCCTTCCCCTCTCCCTGAGCCAGTCCATGCCCCTTTCCCTCCTCCCTCCCTTCCTCCCTCCCATCCCCAAGCACAGCACTGCACATCTGGTTCCAGTTGTGGTTGGTCCATTCAGGGGCAGGCCTTGGGGGGGGGGGGTTCTCATAAAACTGAATAATACCAGTGTTGGAGCCCAGTGAAGCTGGGGGAAGGGAGGGCAGGAGGCCACACGGGGCGGGAGGGAGGGAAGCGGCAGCTGGGAGGCAAGGAGACACAGAACACAGAAAGGAGCCGGGCAGTGCCTGGCATCTAATAGGCGTTCAATGGATGCTTGTTAATGGCAGATAGACGCTAGAGACACGGAGGGCAGAAAAGCCAGGAGGAGAGAGTGGGACAAAGAGCGGGTCAGAAGCAGGGACCCAGAGGGAGGAAGGAGAGGGAGCTGGGGGTGGCGGGCCGCCCATGGAGCCACAGAGAGGCCACAGAGAAGAGAGGGAAAATGAACCGCTCTCGTCGGGGCCAGGTGCTGTTAGGCATTGCCATGGGGAGAGTAGGGGACGCGACAGAATGGGGGACAGAGGGACACAGAGAGACAGAGAAAAAAGGGCCAAGAGAAAGTCACAAGAAAGGTCAAGGCCCAAGAGCACTGAATGCCGGCTTCCCGGGCCTCTCAGCCCCGCAGCGGGGTTTTAAGGGAGAGGCGAGGCGTGTCAACCCACAGCTGAACTCATTGGCTCCTTCATTTCATTTTCATCCCTATTTAAACGCCCACCCTGCACCAAACCTTTTCCATGTGCTTTTCCATGCAGACCCCCCATTAAAACCTGGCAAGTGACTACAATTCTTATCCCAGTCTTAGAGATGGGCTCAGAGCAGTTAAGCTATCACCCAATGTCACAGAGCAGCTGATGAAGGAGGAAGAATTTGGATTCAGGTCTTCCAACTCAAGGCTCTGTCAACATATGGCACAACTGGGCATTCCGGGTCCCAGCACTCCCCCTGGAGGGCACCACGTCCCTTGACCCTCACGTTCGCTGGGCCAGATTCCCAGGCTCTTACAGTACTGAGGGGAAGCTCCTCAGAGCTGGGCTAAGAGTTGACCACACACACCCAGCAGGGAGGGATTGGCTCCTTAAATCTTCCTCGGGTGGAGGCAGGGGAGTGGCCTCCAGGGGCAGTTGCTGGAGCCACCCCCTCCACTGCCCTTGGCCCCGCCCTCTTCCTCTCCCTCCACCACAGAGGAGACAGGGCCACATGCCCAAGACCCCAAGGGGAGAGGCCCTGGCCCTCAGAATCCTGCTGGACCCGACACACAGCTGGCTGGGAGCCAGGCCCTGGGGGTCGCCCTAGGCAACTGGTCAAAGTCTGTGCATTTGGGTTGCACCCTCCCCCTTCTGACCACACCCCCCCCCCCCCCCCGCAGCTGGGGATGAGTTTGGGCTGTCCTCCAGGGTGCTTTCATCTCTGGGCCACCCCTGGGACCCCCTGGTTAGGGCACCCTCCAGAGCTGACTCCAGAAGCCAAACCCCACCCTGTTGCCCCACAGAGCCCCTCTCCCTCCCTTCCTTCCTGAGGCTGGGCTTCACAGCCCAGGTCAATGGTCGTTTCCTTTTCTATTTTTCATCCTTAACACTCAGGCCAGACTGAGGCAGGAGCAGGGCACCCCCCCCCGCCACGCCCCCGCCGCAGTCCCCTATTTGCATCTCATTTGCATGCATCCCCAGCACCTCTCAAAGTGCAGCAATGCCTCAGGCCCTTTGCCACACACTTCCCCTGGGAAGGAGAAGGCATGAGGCCTTCCACATTCAGGCATCCTACTCTCAGATTTGCACCACAGTCTGAGGGTGGAGGATCAGAGGGCAGGGGAAGCATGGGGAAAACAGTCTGCCAACAGTGTGTCCCCAAGACACATGATGACAGCCCCTCCCTCCCCGGAGCCGGCCTCAGTTTCCAGCCAGGAGAGGCAGTGGGACCCAGCCCCAGGAGCCTCCAACTGGGAGTCAGGGCCTCGGGTTCCAGCCCTGCTCAGCCCTGCTTTGCCTTGGGGACCAAAGGTCACTCTCGGCCCCTCTTGGCTTTCATCTCCTCATCCGATAACCTCTCAGGTCCCTTGGAAGATTCCTGGAACACGTTTCCAGGCAGATGTTGATCCTTGGCAGAAAGTCGCTGCTGGTGTCAGTTGACTGCACACAAATCCCTATCTCCCCCGAGAAGTGCGATTTTAAAGCAGGAAGGACCCTGAGATTTAGGTGCCTCCAAGACAGGATTCCTCTTAGGCCTCCCCCAGCGATGATCACTGGCTCAGCCTGGATCCTTTCAGAGAGCCCACAACCCTCCCTCCCACAGCCACATCCACCACCCTAACCCCATTATTATACGGTTTCTGGACTGGACTGTTGGGGAATCCCCAAACCTAGATTATCTGGATTTCAGGAAGATGTTGGCAGGATCCATGATGAAATGCTTAGAGAAAAGATAGAAAGTCGAGTGGATTCCTAGCCAGCAAGCCAAGGGGTGTTGATTAATAGATCAATGTCAACTTCCTGACTTGCCAAAGGGCTCTGTCCTCTGCCCTGGCTTGTCCGACATACTTATCAGTAACTAGGTGAGGACTCAGAATGGAGACTCTCCAAGCACACGTAGAAAACAAAAAACAGAAAGAAAAACTAAGGTATGGAACTGAATTGAAGCGCAAAACTGACTTTATAAAAAGGCCAAAATTAGCAAGGAAACATTTCTCTTGGAGTAAAGTCCTGAACTAAGATTCAAGAGTCATTTTTTTAAAACAAACTGAATTAATTCATCATGTAAGGAAGTCTAAGATTTAGTGAAAACAAATTCAGTTCAGCCGGCAATAGGATATGGCTGACCCCAAAAGGTACGTGCACTTTTGGTTGTGTGAATAGAGGTACAGAAGCCAGATCAAAGAAGGTGAAAGTTCCACTCTACTGCATGCTGCTCAGACACCATCAGAAATGTCAAGTTCTCTTCTATACGCTATAAACCAAAGAGCATCCAGAGGAGGACAACAGTACACACTCAATAAATATTTGCCGAATAAGAGCACGAGAAAGATTGGGCCCAAGTTTTATTTCAGATGATAAAGGAAAGATACAACATTCATCATCAAATATTTGAAAACCTGTCTTGGGAAGGTGAGCCAGGGCAAATTCCACTGCCCATGTACACCTCCCTTGTCTTTCTGCGCCTGCATCTGTGAATTCCTTGAGACTGGGACCGTTTCCCATTCATCTCTGAATGTCCAAGAGGCAGAAACAGCCAGGGGCTGAGCAGCTGCTAAGGACAGGACAGCATCCTGACAAAGCCAGGCCTGTGGGGACTGATCAGCAGAGAGCGTGCTGGCCCCAGCATGAGAGATGACCTCTAGGACAAGCCAGCTGCCAGGCTGGAAGAGGCAAGGAGGCGGGCTGGTGGCTGAACTTTCCGTTTGCACCTGCTGTCCCAGGCTGGCTCATGTGCTGATCAACTGGCCTCCTACCCCCTAAAACTGCCTCCTTGACACTGCCCAGTAGCCCTGTGGGGACTGGCCCCAGCCGGCCACCCCTGCCCAAAGTCTGGAGCTGCCCAGTGGCCGAAGGCCTATCAAAGCTTGGGTTCCTCTCCCTCCTCTCTCTTATCACCAGCATGGCCTTTGTCCACCTCCTCACCCTTCTGTGCCTCTACTTCCCTTCCCTGCACCCCCTCAGGTTGCCCCTCATCTCGCCATTCCTTCTTCCTAACATCTAACCTCACCCCTCCAGTGTTCCTCTCATGACTGTCTCTCCTTGCCCTGGGCCCCATGGCAATGAGCTGCTGAAAATTTCAACCCTTGTCCTACTCTCACGCTCTCCCCATATTTTTTTAATTATGCAGTACTTTCAGTGTTGGACAGAGCTGGAGACTTCCTTCCTGAGGACTTAGGTTCTTATAGATAATAATAGAGAATAATAGTCATTCTGCTCCACCTTGCAAGGAGGTGCTGTCCCTCCCAGGGGGTGAGAATCAGAGAAACCTGGCCCCCTCCTACCCAGGCTGAGGAGTGGAGGGGAGAGAGTCCAGGCTTTGGAGTTGTACAAACCAAGTCTGAAGCCTGGCCACCCACTGACTGGCTGTGTGACCTCAGGCAAATCACTTAACCACTTTGGGCGCTGAGTGCAGAGTCTGGCCTGAGCAGCCCCCTGTATGGTTATGCTCCCCCCCACACCCTTCTCCTTCACATCAGCCATCGATGTGGCATCGAGGAAGCCACACCATAGCTCTTTGGTCTTGTTTAATAAATGCTCAAATTCATTGAGTGCTTTTCATGTTCTTAGAGCTTCGTGGGTATTAACTCACTTTAATCCTCTTAACAGCCCTAAGGGTACTGACCATTATTAATCCCATTTTATAGATGAGAAAACTGAAGTGCACAGACGTCGGCTCTGACTGCGACTACTCTTCCAGCTGAAGCAGCAGCGAGTCAGCAGGGACCTCAGGACCCTGAGAGTCAGGGCTCCCCCTGTGCCAGGCGTGCCCCCTGTCTCTGCCTGCACACCCCAGGCCCCCAGTCCCTCCCACATTCAAGGCAGCTCCCACCACTGACAGGCAGCCTGCTTTCCCGAGGCTCCTGGTTCCACTTCAGAGAACAAACCTTTTCAAAGCTTTATTCAAAAAACTTACACACACACACAAAAATCTTACACACACACACACACACACACACACACACATACACAGTCGCTCACAACCTCCCAGAATAGTCAATTCCCAGGCCGGACGTTCCCAGCTCTTTCACAGTTTCTGGATCTTTCCACTTTCTAGGTGCTCGGGTGTTTCCCTGGTTCTGATTCTTTTCCAGTTAACCTTCATTCATTTGTTCATTTATTCATTCACCCATTCAGTCAGCAAATGTTTTGTGAGCGCTGCCGTGGGTCAAGCTGCAGCTGGAGAGCCTGCCCTCAAGGTCTGGAAGAGGAGAGACATTGAACAAACAGAAGCACAGACACATACACACATAGTGACAAGAAGAGGAAGAGCAGAATGCCAGCAGGAGGCACTGCTTCCCTCCCAACAGCTGGTGAGCCCTTCACACATGCCAGGTCCTGTCCATGCACAAGCTCATTCACTCCACACCATAGCCCTGGGAGTAGGTGGTATTCTAACCGACTTTGTACAGCCGAGGAAGCTCAGACACGAGAGGTGAAGTCACCTCCCCAAAGTCACTAATAGTAAGATGGCAAAGAAACAGTGGTGATGGGAGGGAAGCCCAGTTTGTACTCCTAACCACTATGCCATTGTATCTCTAGAGGCTCAGAGAAGGTTCCTTAGGATCAGTTCCCAAACTAATGATCCCACACACACATGCCAGCAGCAGCCTGACCGTGTAGAAGGCAGTGGGCCCACGCTGGCGTGACCCGGACCCCATGTTGTGCTCCTGTCTGCGTACCCTAGTGCAGCACTGGCTTCACCAAGATGGCAGTCGCCCTAACTCCAGACCCTCTGCTTTTCTCCCACTTGATGTCACCTTCACACCTTTGACCTTTACCCTGGGTGGCGTCAAGATGGCTGGAGGGACTGTCCACAAGGATGTGAACGGGTCCAATGGCCAGCCCCTCTTGCATGGTCTCACCAGTGGAATCAGGGAGGAGCAAGAAGCGCTCCAAAGTCTGGGTAACAGTCACCCCAGCCTCTCCCCAAGGCCACCCAGTCAGGGCTCACAAAATATTGGTGAGAATTTAGTGCTGACCAGCCCAGTCCTCTCCTTGGAGTGATGTGGGAACTGAAGCCCAGGGAGGACAAGTAGGGAGTCCCAGTGTCACCCCAAGGATGAACTCAATGGAATCGAACAGAGGACCAGATGTCCAGCTCCCAGCCCAGCCCCCAGGAGAGCCGGTGCTGGCCTCAGCCACATGGGGATGGAAGCAGGAGCCTGTCCACTTAACCATGAGGAGGGAAAGAATGGCTCGGGCCCCTGGGGTGGCGAGGGAGCCACAGGGCCCGGATGAAGGATGCTTGGGCTCCAGGCGCAGCACGGCCCTGCTCCCCACAAGATGACCAGAGCAGAGGCTGAGGTGGGAAGGATGAGCTGGGCGAGGGCCAATCCCTCTGGGTCCTCCTCCCCGGGGACCCCACGGGTGACTGTTTTCCTAGGAACACTGTGTTCAGGCTGTAAGTCTTGGCTCAAGCACCTTCCCTGGCAGATCTCCAGCTGCCTGTTTAATAATGTACAGCCAATTGGCCATTAACGGCAGATTCCAAAAAAAAAAAAAAAAAATTTGATGGTTGTTTTTGTTGTTGTTCCTTTTTTTTCTTCTTCCGGTAGCGGGTGGTGGTTGTGAAAAACAATTCTCTGGCCGGCGTCCAGGGCACTCACAGCCTGCCCACACTCGGGGATCCTCGCAGATCCCACCTGCCTCTGCCCAGCCCCGCCCCACCATGCCGATGCGCCACAGTGCCCACTCCCACCTCCACGCTCCTGGCAACACCCTGGGCCAGCTACCCCAGGGGGCAGCCGTCCTGGCACCTGGGAGTTCCAGGGAGGCCTAGCAGGGCCGAGGGACAGGATGTGGATGTGCCAGTAGGGGCCGAGGGAAGGCAGGCGGGGGCCCAGCGCTTCCTAGGAATTCCACTCCCATCTGGCCGGAACTGGGGGTAGAAGGTGCGACCAGGGTAGCCCAACCAGGTGTGAGCACCACAGTCCAGAGCCAGATAGCGAGCTCTCCTGGGCAGGACTGGGCCAGAGAGAGAGGATCCTGGGGCCTGGCCCCGCTGGGGTCCATTCCTCTCCATCTGAGAGTCAGGATTTGCAGCAGGATCTGGAGAGCTCAAAAGCAAAGACTCATTGGAGGGTAGTTAAGACAGGGAATGGAAACCTCAGTTCCATAAGAAACTGTGTGGTGAACAGATGCATCCTGGGCCGTCTGCAGCAGCTGGCCTGGGTGAGAAAGCTTGCCAGACTCTCCTTACCTCTCCTTCCTGGCAAGGCACTGCCAACCCAGAAATACGAGCAAGGCAGAAAGAACCTTGGTAGCTTTTGTGGGCAGAAAGTGCTGCCAGGAGCCAAGGGGCTGCATCTTTATGGCTCTGCCCATCTTCCTGGTGACCCTGGACCATTCTTGTGCCCTCTCTAGGCCTCTATCTCATTGCCCTGCCATGAGGGGGATGAGCCAGGGGTCGTCCATTCTGCCTGGAGATCCTGGCCGGAGAGGAACTGTCAAGCCAGATGCAGGGCAGACAGAGGGGTCCATAGTCATGATGATGATGGTGATATATTATCATTTATCAAGCTCTGTGTGTGTGTCAGGCACTGTTTTTTCACTCTCCCTATAACTCTACTGGGCAGGTTACTATTATTATCACCATCATACAGATGAGGAAACTGAGGCTTGGAGAGGTTAAGGCACTTGCCCAAGGTCACAAGGCTAGTGAATGATGGATTCAGGCTGGCCGGCCTCAGGCTCTTTACCATGCTGCCTTGAAGAGTCCAGTCAAGGGGAGTGGCCCAGACCCCAAGTGCCAAGAGCCCCAGCAGCCCCTCCTGCGTGCCGTCCCCCGCCCCCATCCAGCCTCCCAGCCTCTCACCACGTCCTGGCAGGGTAGGGTCATCAGTCTCCCCTCTGTCCTTTACTTCCCTCCTGCTCCCAGGCCTCCTCAGGGCTTCCTGCTTCCCCCAGATAGGGGCGCACACAGACACACACAATCATGCACACTCACATGTTCTCATACACACACACTCATGCACGCATGCCTGCACAGGTATCTACACACTACACACAAGCATGTGCACTTAAACCCATGTGCACACACAGGCGTGAATACACAGTATAGATACACAGGCACACTTGCACCCACACAGGCACGTGCCCCACACACATACACACGGATACACACACACACACAGGCACACACATGAGCTCCAGCCACGGGAGGTTCGGTGCAGACACCCGAGGGTTGTCTGGGCAGGCAGAGCCGGACAGGTGTCTGCCATGACACTGGGGTGATTATTCCAAAGGCGAGAAGGCTGCCGGCTAATAATACCACAGCGCATTCCTGGCCAGAGATAAGCAGCCCCAAGCATCCTTGGCACGTTTGGCCTCAGTGTCTCACCCCTGTGGGTTCCACCCACCCGCAGCACCAGCCTGGAGGTGCCCCAGGAGCCGGCGCCACCAGCACAGACGCCCTGGCCAGGGGCCTGGCACTCTCCCCTCTCCAGGGACCCCTCAGAGACACCCACCCACACAGGCAAGAGAGGAGGTCTGTGTTCATCCTGAGAAGTGGGCTGAACTACAGGTTGTCCTCGCTGCGTTCCAGCCCCTCCAAGCAGGACAAACGCACCCCACGCCACCTCCGGTACTGAGCGTACTCCAGCCGGGCAGAGCCTGGGCAACGCGGAAGATACTGCAGACCCCCCACCACCACTGCTAAGGGGCGTTTGGGCGCCTCCTCTCACCCCACCCTCTCCACAACTCGATGACATCACCGATACTGTTGCTATTTTGCATGTTCCCTGAGACCCCACAGCTGGACAGGAAGAGACCCAGAATTTGAACCCAGGTCTTCCATCTCCTAAGCCAGGGCTCTTTCCAGGACCTCAAACAACCCTCCGTCCTGGGTGACTCTTAAGTCACATAATTTCAGTGCCACTGGGTAGATCAGGGGCATCTCAGGATTCGTTCTTCTCAGGGAAAAATGTCATATTCAGTACAGGCTCGGGAATGGGGGATTCTCAGTAACACACACATGAGGGCAACACCTCCACAAAGATGTCAGGTGTTAGGGGGTGTTCTGGGGCATCTGTAGCTGCCTTGGGGCAGGAGGGGTGCTGCTGGGACAGAGGACAGGAGGACATGAGCCCTCCAAACCCCCAAGCCACAGAGTGCTTTGGAAGAAACTTGGGAGATAAATGGGCCCCCCATGCATGGAGTCAAGAGGGAAGAGTCTTTGGCTTTTACAGCTGTGGGTCAGGACAAAGGGTTGGGGAGTCAGGACAAAGGGCTGGGACTTGGGGAACAAGGCAGGACCATGAGGATGACATGTACCTACAGAGTCCTGAAGGGCACAGCAGGAGGGAGAGAGTGACATGGACACTAAGAGAAAAGTCAGACAGGAAAGAGACAGTACAAAGATACAAAGACGTGGAGGTGGAACCTGAGATACCCGAAGGAAAGAGGCGGCAGAGGGAGAATACAGCTCATACACGGGGGTGAGGATCTGGAAAGTTCTGTTGGGCCTCGGTGATGCCAGGCAGCCCTCACTTCAGTCTCTTTCTCACCTGTAGCCCAACACATGTTCGAGGGCTGCAGTTCTAAAGCCTGGGTGCACACAGGTGCACATACGCTCACAAGCACATGCGTGCACACACACATACACACACACACACACACCCCCTAGACCTCAAGTGTCCCTCTTGGCCGCTCGCTGAAGTGAAGCGCTATTCTGAGCATTTCTCAGACGAGAACACTGAGACCCAGGGAAGGGCTGAGGCTTCCCCACCAGGATCTCGAGGAGAAATCTGGGAAGAGGACCCAAGTCCCCCCATCCCCTCAACTTCTCAGGAGGCAAAGGACTGAGCCGTGAGACCTTGGAAGCAAAGGCAGGAGAGGAGGGACGCAGGCCCCGGGGACTCTGGGACATGACTTTCCCAGCCCCAGGGAGATAGGATCAAAGGAACAGAGAAGCATCCCAAGCTTGAGACCAGGCTCAGGGAGGGCAGGACCTTGGCTGGCAATAAAAGCAAGAGGGCAGGGGCCCCAGGGGTGGGGCCACAATGGGGAACAGGGCTGAAAGCAGGGGTGTGTTCCTATGAGGGCCTGGCCAGCCCCAGGCCAGCCGCCTGGTAAGGCTTCCCAGAGCCGTGTGACCCCCAAGGCCACCCCCTTCGGCACTACCTGCTGGCCCCAGCTCCGAGCAAGCCAAGCAGACTTACGGGGACGTCTCAGGGACACGGCATTCATCAGATGAGGCGTCGAGGGAGGTGGGCCCGTGGGCTTCCCCCCTCCCCCGCCCTACTTCACCCGAGAGGCGCCGGCTTCCTCTCCCTCCAGAGCCCCCTCCTTCCTGGGCACAAGGCAGCGGGCCAGCCAGGCCAAGGCCAGGGAAGGGAAGCTGGGAATGGGAAGGATATTGGGCTCCTGATTTCACATCCAGCTGGACAGAGACCGCACTTGGGAGCCCGCAGGGAAATCTGTGCTGGAGAAAAGGATGGATGGATGGAAGAGGAAACAGATAGCAACTACGGAATAAGGACCCATCAGAAAAGGTGATCATGTATCATCAGTTGATTGGTGAAGAGACAGGGGCAACGATACATGTAGACACGTGATTATTACTGCAATACAGAGACTAGAGCACAGTTTCCAAGTCCATCTGCCTGATTCAAACCAACCAACCGAAACAGGACATTTTTGAGATAATCAGGGAAAATTGAACACAGACTAGTATTAGCTGCTCTTAAGAAAATGTTATTAATTATGTTGACAGCGATAATGGTATTATGGTAATGTTAAAGTTAAAAGTCCTTATCTGTTAATGATATGCACTGAAGTATTTACAGTGAAATGATATAATGTCTGGGATTTGCTTTAAAAAAACTTCCAGCAAAAAAAAAAAAAAAGAAAGAAAGAAAAAGAAAAGAAAGTGAAGGGGGACAGATGAATCAAAAACAGCAAGAAACTGACAATTTTTGAAGCAGGAATATGAATACAAAGGAGTTCATTATACTATTCTTCCTACTTCTGTACACGTTTCAAATCTCCCGTAATAAAGAATTGACCAAAGGAAAAACTATATATATAAGTTCATCTGATCCATGTTTCCTAAAGTGTGGTATTCGAGATGATTTTCCTTGGAAACATGGCTCAACAACTTTATTGTAATTTTTTTTGTACTTAGCAAGAAATTAAAAACATAGATTAAGCCCATAAATTCTATCACTTAGAATGAGTAAAAGGTTAAAAAAGCAAGTCATTTTTTTTTTTTGCGGTACACGGGCCTCTCACTGCTGTGGCCTCTCCCGTTGCGGAGCACAGGCTCCAGACGCACAGGCTCAGCAGCCATGGCTCACGGGCCCAGCCGCTCCATGGCATGTGGGATCTTCCCGGACCGGGGCACGAACCCGCGTCCCCTGCATCAGCAGGCAGACTCTTAACCACTGCGCCACCAGGGAAGCCCAGCAAGTCATTTTTTTAAAAATGAAGTAACAGTGCAGGATGGTGATGACTGATATGGTAAAATGGGAAAGGAGGACAAGCCTGACGGCAGTTGGGAAACCAACGAGCTCACCCACACTCCCCGCTGCAGGGGAAGCCGATAACTGACCCACAGTGGGAGTCTTTCACCATCTGCCCGAGCCCTCGTCTGCACCCTTGTCTGCAGGGACGCAGCTACACCGGAGACGTCAGCCACAGAGGATGGATCATCCGGCCGCTGGTGGTGGACAGTGCTGATGTAGCTGGTGATAGACAGTAGACTGCTGCTGTTTATCAAGGGCAGCTCAGACCTGGCTCTGTACTTCCAGAATCTCCAATCCCCAGACTGTCCTTGGATGTTGACAATATCTTGCCCATTTACAGATGGGGGAACTGTGACTCAGAGAGAATAGGTGACCTTCTCAAGGCCCCAAGGCCAGGGGGTAACAAAGCCTGGATTTGAACCCACATCTCTCTGACACCCAAGGCTGCTAGCTGAACCTTGAAGGTAGGCAGGTAATAGCCCAGCAGGAGCCTGAGGCCCAGCCAAGAGCTAAAGCAATGAAAGAGGTGGAAAGGAAGACAAGAACCGTAGGATCATGGGAGGAAAAAGAAGGAGAGGAAGTGGGGGAGGGCCCGGGCTGCACAATAGGTTTGGGGTGCCTAGACACTTATTACACAGAAGTAGCAGAAAGGGAAAGACTGCAGCAAGTTGAATGGAGGTTAGACCGCTAGGGGAACTGGATGATAGAAATGGAAGACTGTGAGCCTTGGTCAACATTTCAAAACATCACATTTCTGAGCTTCAGAATTATTCCAACTCAGTAAGGGGAGGTAGGTTATCCCACGCCTCCTGGAACTTCTAGTTGGTAGCCGAAATGTGTTTGATTAACAGAACTGGGGAAATGAGTATAATTTCTCAAATTGTGAAGTTCACGGGGGAAATACTAATAAAAGAATTTTTTCATTGTCCATCTGAGCCTGAAATAGGCCTGAAAACAAAGGCATTAGGGTAGTGCCCTGGAGAGGGCTGCCTGCCTGCCCAGGTCTCTAACGTTACGCTTCTAAGAACTGGGGAAGGAATGAGGAGGGACACTAACCTTCCTTTGCAAAGCTCTCAGCACCCAGGAGACCCCCATCCATCTTTCCTGGCAGCTGGGATGCCCCAGGGAGTTCCAGTCCCCCAAGCAAGTCTTGTCTCCCGTGCTTGCACCTCCTCTCAAGACCACATCCTGTGTCCAGGGTCCAGACGAGCTGACTGGAGCCTAATGCTGCGGCGGGAGGGGGGAAAGGGGGTGATGATGGGGAGGCAGGGGCCACTGGGCCATCTGCAGTGCAGTGGGGGTCCTGGCTCCTGTGTGAGGTGGGGCAAGCAGCTTGACCTCTCTGAGCCTCTGACAGGTCCCCCGTCCTCCCCACCTTCTCCTCCTGTCAGTGCTAAAACTGGAAGAATTAATAATAGCAACCTCTTCGTGGAGCTGTCTTGAGAATTCAGTGACATGATCCATGCAATGTGCTTAGCAAGCAATCTGGTACCTAATTGCTTAATAAATGGTAACCGCTATTATTATTATTAATTATTATTACTATTAACTATCCTATCCAAGGCCCACAGTTGGGCCCTTTGGCATTCCAGCTCTGCTGAGACTGGATGGAAGGAAGCGGCCGGTGGGCAGCAGCCGGCAGGACAAGGGAGGGGCGAGCACCGCAGCTCAACCTCATCCTCTCCAGGAATGCAGGGCTGGCGGCCGGGAGGGTGGGGGGCGAGGGGAGATGCCTCGCCGCTGAGGTCAGGCCCTATTCGGAGCTGGCAGTGCGTTTATCGTCCTCCTGGGTGAGGGGAGGTGGGGGAGGAGGGGGATCAGGGAAGGGGGAGGAGGAGGAGAGGCAGCTGCAGAGAGCAGCGGGAGGACTCCCTGTAGGGGAGGGACCGCTCCTGCACCGCGGTCCTGGGAGACCCTCCCAGCCCCTCCTAACTGGCCCAGTGAGTGTGGGGCAGGAGGAGTGCCAGCTTCACATAAAGGTGCCCCCCATTCATCACCCCAACCAGGAATAGGACATTCACCCCACGAGGTGCACCATCCCCAAAGCCCTCCACGGCAACTCGATGAGCCAGACATTATTTTCATGATTCCCATCTTACAGAGGAGGAAACTGAGGCTCGGGCTGGTCTAGCTCAAGGCCCAAGAATGCTCACTGGCACCAGTCCCATCTGCTGGCTCTTGTCACTGCCCCAGAGTCTGGGCTCACGGCAGTGGGTGCAGCAGTGGTGTGAGGACAGATGTGGTCTTAAGGGGCACCAGCGGGCCTGTGCTATATTTCCCAGGTCAGTGCAAGGCAGGCTGGGACTTCAGGATTCTCCTGGGCTCATCATCCTGCCCCCTACAGACACACACATCCCAGTGCTGGAAGGCCCAGCCCTCCCCTGCCAAACACAGCCATTTCTATTCTTGAGATTCCAATCAAGGGGTCCCAGCTGTCCCTTCAATCCCCTGGGGCCCCTTCCTGGGCTCCCACCAGCACCTCCTAGAACTAACCCCTTCCAGCTACGGTATCAACCTATTTCCTCTTAGGTTGTCCTCCACGAAGACCAAGGAAATAATCTGGTTACCCCCAGGGACTGGGCCTGATACCGACTCCTCTACTGAAGCTGGAACTGCCCTGGGCCTCAGTTTCCCCTTATGGAAAGAAACAGGGAGGTAGGAGGAACACCCAGGCCCTCTCAGCAGCGCAGGTCTTTGGGGATATAGTTAGGTTTTTCCTCTTGCGTGAAGGTCCCTTTCCACTAGTTTCCACATCTCCTTCCCCAGTTCTGGAAAAGCCAGGCCTCTCACCCCCGCCTCCCCAGCGGTCTAAGAACTTCGGGGAACCCTGTCCAGTTAGAGAGCCTTGCTCAGCACCTGTGGGCCCCTTGCAGGTTCAAGTCCCAGAAGGTCTCCCTATATCTCTAAGTACTCTCTATCCAACTTCAGGATATTAAACACACATGCGCATGTGTGCACACACACACTCTTGAACCCTTGCAGGTTCAAGTCCCAGAAGGTCTCCCTGTATCTCTAAGTATTCCCCATCCGACTTCAGGATATTAAACACACACTCGTATGTGCGCATCGCCACAGTTCCTGCCTGGGCTCTGTGGTTGACCCACTTTAGACTCTGATGACCCTCTTCCAAAGTGATCAGATCAGAGAGAGGAACAGCTGCGGTTAACAGCACCTCAGCCTCTCCCAGGATGGAGCGGGGGGTACCCCAGGTGTATCCCCAGAAGGTTGGCGGCAAGTCCTGGAAGGTACCAGAAGCCAAGCCTTGCAGGGGGTGGGGGGGGGCGAGGGGGGAGCAAGTAGGGATATTCCCACTCAGGCTTCAGAGGCAGGCATTTAAAATCCTTCTTCTAAATCCACCCACCCCAGAACAATGATTCTCGAGTTTTATAGAAGAAAGGAAGGATTTGCCCAAGCTCTCACAGAGAGCAGGAATCAAAGGTCAAATCTGGAAACTAAAGAGGCCTGGACCAGGATTGCAAACTTCCATCCCAAACCAGCCTGAGGCGGGGGGCCTGTATTCTCCATCCACCCACCCATGTTGACGTATGAAAAGCCAAATGACTTTCATGCTTCCTATAGAATGAGTGGGTGTGATAGTTTTGTGTGTCAAATTGGCTAGATTAGAGCACCTGGTGATTTAATCAAACACCAATCCAGGTGTGTGTGAAGGTGTTTTGAAGATAGGTTAATATCTACAGTCAACTGACCTGAAATCAAGATTACTTTCGATAATATGGATGGGCCTCATCCAATCAGTTGAAGAGCAAAAACTGGTTTCTTGGAGAAGGAATTCTGTCTCAATCAAGGCTGCAACACCAACTCCTACCTGAGGTGTCAGCCTGCCAGCCTGCTCTATAGACTTCAGACCTGCCAGTCCTCACAACTGTGTGAGCCTATTCCCTAAAATAATTCTCTTCATATAAATATCCCATTGATTCTGTTTCTCTGGAGAACCCTAACTGCTACAGGGAGTAAATAAGACAGGTCAAAACGATGGGTCCTACCATAAAGGAACTCCCAATGGCCAGAGCTGGGTCAAGTGGACCCAAGAAAAATAATGATAGCATTGGATTATAACCTATAAAGTAAAGTGGATATCCAGGTTCCATACAGACATAAATAAATAATTGAATAAATAAGTGGGGGATAAGGTACAGTTCTTTACAGTAGAATTCCAGTTAATAAATGTAGAAGGAATGATGGAAATAGAAAATCAAGTAAACCAAAATTGAGGGACATTCTGCAAAATAACTAAGTGGTACTCTTCAGAAGTGCCCAAGTCAAAGGAAACAAAACAAGCCTGAGGAATTGTCCCAGCTTGGAAGGGTCTAAGGAGATGTGAGAAATACATGCAAAGTGGGATCTGAAACTGGATCCTGGATCTGAAAAGAGGTAGACTGAGGAAACACTGGCCAACTTCTACTAAGATCTGTAGATTAGTTAATAGCATCAGATCAATGTTAATTTCCTCGTTTCGATAATCATGGAACAGTTCCAGAAGATGTCAACATTCAGAAAAAATGAGAAAAGGGGACAGTGGTACTCTTTGTCCCATTTTTGCTAATCTGCTGGAAGTTTAAAATCATCTCAAAATTAAAAAAAAAAAAAACATTTAAGTGGGTCCTGAAGAAGATACAGATTAGGGGTCAGAATGAAAGCAGAGGACTGTTAAGACATTAAGTCCTTGGAAGGGAAGACAGATTGAACCTGAAAAGGTCCCCAGATGCCTGAGAATCAGAGGAGAGATGCTCAAACTAAGCGGGCAGAGGAGGAAGAAGGCAGACTGCTCAGGGAGCAAAGCAAACAGACCTGGCCGAGGTGGAACACACAGGTATTCCAGCTCCGGGATCGTCCGCTGGAGAGAGCCACACTTGGCATCTAATGACAATAACCACGACGCCACCACCACAACCACAACTATCACAAACCTCTGGCTACTGTGCACCAGCAGCTGAAAAGCACTCTCCACATCTAGCGAATTTAATCTTCACCACAACCCTGCAGGAAGGTCTTCATAACCCCAGTTTATAGATGAGAAACCGAGAATCAGGGCACTTCAGAGACCGTCCAAGGGGGACTTCCCTGGTGGTCCAGTGGTAAAGAATCTGCCTTCCAGCACAGGGGACACAGGTTCGATCCCTAGTCAGGCAACTAAGATCCCACATGCCACGGGGCAACTAAGCCTGCGGGCCACAACTACTGAGCTCTCGCACCTCAACCAGAGAGACCACGTGCCACAAACTACAGAGCCCACGCGCCCTGGAGCCGGCGTGCCACAACTAGAGAAGAGAAAACCCACATGCCACAACTAGAGAGAAGCCCGCACACCACAGTGAGAGATCCCACAGGGCTCAACGAAGATCCCACGTGCTGCAACTAACACATGGTGCAGCCAAAAAAGAAATAAAATGTAAAAAAAAAGAAAGAAAGAAAAGAAAAGAAAACGGTCCAAGGTCATTCAGTTATAAGCAAGGAAAGCAGGAAACCAATCCAGCTCTGACTCCCAAGCTCCCAAGTCTTAGCACAAAAGAGACCTTCACTGCCCTCAGTCCAACCTCCTCCCCACAATGCAAGATGGCTGCTGAGAGCTCCCCATCTCACAAGACAGCCCAATCCAGGGGGGACCATTCCAACTGTCTTCCCTAGAGGGCCAGGCAAGCTTAGTAAAGCAGAACTTCCTCCACCCAACCTGACTGCAGCTTCTGTCCTAGGACCCCATTCACAGGGGAGCCATGAGAATAATTGCTGATATTTATCTATTACTCTAAGCATGCATTCACTCATTTCGTTCTCACAATAATCTTAGGAGGCAGGGACTATTTTTATGACTGTTATAGATCAGGAACCCCAGTCACAAACAGACTAAGCAACTTACAGAGTTAGTGAGCATTGAAGAAGGAAAGTCAGAAGCGGGCTCGGGATTCTCACCACACCACCTCCAGGTCAGACTCTCTCCTGGAGCCTCTCCCTGAGTCTGGGTTCAACTCCTGGGTCCCCGTTCTACCACCTTCCTGGCTGTGTGAGCACACTGCTCAACCATCTCAGCCTGTTTCCTCCTCTGTGCCCTGAAGGATTATATTAATGCCTATCTTTTAGTGCTGTTGTGAGGATTAGATTAAATGATCCTGTCTGTGCAGGCATAGAGGATCTTTGTAAGCCAGAGACTAATGGTGGAATTCAAGCCAGTGTGATTTTCGGAGCGCAGGAAAGGGCATTGGAGCTTTTCTGCTGCTCCTCCAATCACACATGACCCACAAGTGAACTTCCTTCCCTGCTTCCTTGAACAGAACCTGGTTTGAACCCAGACACCTGGACACCCTCGCTTGGGTGCCCAGGCCCAGCCGGTGGAAACAGGCCAGGCGGTTAATGTGTGACTCGCCCTGTACTTCGCTGTGCCCCAGGACACACATACCCCTATCCTCCTAATGGCCCCCCGCTGACATCCCACCCGACCTGCCCGCTGCCTGCTGCCTGCTGGCTGCGGGTAACAATTGGCCAAGTCATTCACCAGCCAGGGGCCAAAACCCTCAGAGACAGGGAGCAAAGGCCTCGTAGGTCCTGGGCGGGGCAGAGAAGAAAGGAGGACATGGGGCCAGCAGGTGACCGCAGGGGGCCAAGAGGTGACCACAGGTGAGGAAATCAACGTGCGGGGAGGGTAAAGGAATGTGGGCCATGGTCATTCTTGTGGAGTTGGCCAGGCCTGCTGGCTAGTGGGTTTCTGGGACACTTAGCTGTTTGCTATCCTTGGGTCTCAGAATAATAGAATAAGAGTTATCATCTATTGAGAAAGAGCCCACAGGATTTTACCTACGTTTTCTCTAATCCTCAAACCAACCTTGCAAGGTGGCTGAGGCATATCAGTGTCAGCGTTTTTGTACCGATGAGGAGACCAGTTTCAGAGGTGGAATGATTTGTCCGCTATAACGCAGCTCATGTAAACGGCAGAGTCAAGATCCACCTGAGCCCAAGGCCAGAGGGGCTCCAACTCCACCAGGACATCCAGGCTCCGGCACTGGTTTGGGTCAGTGGCTTGGAAGGCTCAGAAGGTTAAGACTGAGTCTTGGCCCCCCGGGAGAGCCAAGCAGGAGAGAAGGCCGGGTCTTCAGGAGGCAACTCGGTGCCTTCCCTCAGGATCAGCAGCTTCTCTCAAGCAAAGGCAGACGCCCCAGGAGGGGAAGCCCATCTCTCCCTCGCTCTCCCTGCTCAGCCAGTTCCAGCGGACACTGCAGACCCTCCAGCTAAAAGCCAGAAGCAGCCAGGGAGGCTGGCATGGGCCAGGGGTTCAGCAGTCCCCTCCCCTCCCATGCCACTGACAGAACTTATCTGCCCTCTCCCTGCACCACAGACCCTGGCCCTCACCAGATCCCTCACGCTCGCTATTTCTTAGCAGGAAACTGCTGGCTTTTGTTCCCTCCTGCATATTTCACCATGTGTCCTGTTTCAGCGGGACCCCAGGATTTCCCTCTCCTGTCTCCTGCTCTGGCTCTAATTCTCCAGCTCCCATTTGCCTTTCTCTCCCTGCTCTGGGTTCCCACCCTCCCCTTCCTAACTCCTGCAGTCTCTCAGAAGCAGCAACCCCCCGTGCGATGTTTACACAGCCCCAGAGTCAGAAACGCTGGAAAATATGAGACCTTTTGGGAGCCACATTCCAGGAAAATGAGAAGCCAGTCACAGCTCAGTGTCACTTTCTCTCCCAGCCTTAGGTGGGTGTGGGTGTGGGTGGGTGTGTGTATGCACGTGTGCACTGACTGCTTATGACACACTCTAAGTCTACTTATCAACCCCTGAAGGCCCCGCACTCTGAGAGACGACTCTAGGAAGATTGAGGGGAAGGGAGGATTAGTACAACTTCTCAAAATTTTTTAGAAAGTGGAGATAAAATGGCTTCCCACCCAAGACCTACCTCATCCTTGACCCCCACTGCCGGGGAAGCAGAAGCCAGAGGAATCAGTGGCTTCGTAGGGGCCTGTGCCCAGTGGAATTGAAGTGGGGTCTCCAGGGGCAAACACACGTTAGTCAGGTGCTATCAAGGGACCCCAGCATCAGAATCACTGGGGGTGTTAGATAGTAATGCAGATCCCTGGGCCCAAGCCAAGCCCCACTGAACCAAAGTTGCGGGTGGCAGGAATATGGTTAATGGGCTCACCGGGCAAGGCTGAGGCCCACTGACAGGTGATGCAAGGGAATGGTGACCCATGACTCTTCTCCTTAGAATTCAGAAAACGAGCCTCAGCAGCAGAAAGTAGAGGCTGAAAGTGGAAAAGGAAGTAATGAAAAGTCATCAGGCTTTGGAGCCAGATACTCAGATCTGAGCTGCCTGCTAGTTTCATGACTGGTGCAAACACTTCACACCTCAGTTTTCTCATTTGAGAGTGTGGCCCATTATATCCGCTTCATGGGTGGTTTTTCAAGGATTCAATGAGATGAGTGTCAAGTAGCCACCGTGCAGAGGATACTCAATAAACAGTGGCTATAAACAAAGTGATTATAATGAAAAACCCTGCGAGTTAGAGAGAAAATAGATTCTTTGAAAAGGTAAACAAAGTTGATAAGCCTTTAGTAGACTGACCAGGAAAAAAAAGAGAGACCACTTAAATTACTTGGATCAGAAATGAAAGAGCGGATATTACTACCGACCTTAGAGAAATAAAAATTATGAAGGAACTCTATGAACAACTGTAGGGCAATAAATTAGATAGCTAAGGTGAGATGGACAAATTCCTAGAAAGACACATTGTACCAAAACTGACTCAAGAAGAAATAGAAAATCTGAATAAACGTATAACAAATAAAGAAACTGAATTAGCAATCAAAACACTACACAAAGAGAAAAGCCCAGGCCCAGATGACATCACATGTGAATTCTACCAAACATTTAAAGAATAATCAATATCAACTCTTCACAGACACTTCCAAAAAGTGGAAGAGGAGCAAACACTCATTCTATGAGTCCACTATTACCTCGATATCAAAACCAGACAAAGACATTACAAGAAAAAGAAAACTAAAGACCAATATTTCTTATGAACAGAGATGCAACAAAATACTAGAAACCAAATCCAGCAACATATAATAGTAAGAATTATACATCATGACCAAATGGGATATATCCCAGGAATGCAAGGTTGTTTCAACATCTGAAAATCAACTACTGTAATATACCATATCAATAGAATAAAAAAACAAAAGCACCACGATCATTTCAACAGATGCAGAAAAAGATTTGACAAAACCCTGATTTAGAAAACATTCAACAGGGACTTCCCTGGTGGTCCAGTGGGTAAGACTCCATGCTCCCAACGCAGGGGGCCTGGGTTCAATTCCTGGTCGGGGAACTAGATCCTGCCTGCATGCCGCAACTAAGAGCCCGCATGCCGCATCTAAGAACCCCACACGCTGCAACTAAGAAGCCCTCATGCTGCAACTAAAGATCCCGCATGCTGCAACTAAGACCCGGCGCAACCTAAATAAATAAATAAATAGTATTAAAAAAAAACACTCAACAAATTAGAAATAGAAGGAAAAGTTCTTAATGTAATAAAGGGCATCTATGAAAAACCCACAGCTAACATCATGAGTAATGGTTAAAGACTGCATTCTTTCCCCTAAGATCAAGAACAAGATGAGGATTTCTGCTCTTGCCATTTCTAGTTCTAGGAGGTTCTAGCCAGGATGAGTAGGCAAGAAAATGAAATAAAAGGCTTTCAGTTTGGAAAGGAAGAAGTAAAACTATCTCCATTCACAGATGAGATGATCTTATATATAGAAAATCCTACAGAATTCATTTTTAAAACTATTGGAATTAATAAATGAGTTCATGAAGGTTGCAGGATAAATCTTCAATATACAAAAATCAATTGTATGGGGATATATGTATGCATATAGCTGATTCACTTTGTTATACAGCAGAAACTAACACAACATGGTAAAGCAATTATACTCCAATAAAGATGTTAAAAAAATCAATTCTACTTCTATACACTGGCAATGAAGAATCTGAAAATGAAATTAAGAAAACAATTCTATTTAAAATAGCAACAGGACTTCCCTGGTGGCGCAGTGGTTGAGAGTCGGCCTGCTGATGCAGGGGAAACGGGTTCGTGCCCCGGTCCGGGAAGATCCCACATGCCGCGGAGCGGCTAGGCCCGTGAGCCATGGCCGCTGAGCCTGCGCGTCCGGAGCCTGTGCTCCGCAACGGGAGAGGCCACAACAGTGAGAGGCCCACGTACCGCAAAAAAAATTTAAAAAATAAATAAAATAAAATAGCAACAAAAAGAATGAAATATTTAGGAATAAATTTAGCCTCCCCAAAGTGTAAAGCTTATACTCTGAAAACTACAAAACAGTATGAAAAGAATTTAAAGAAGATCTAAATTAATGGAAAGATATGCCATGCTCATGGGTCAGAAGACTCAACATTGTTAAGATGGCAATACTCCCCAAATTGATCTACAGATTCAATTTAATCCCTATTAGAATTTCAGTTGGCTGCTTTGTAGAAAGTGATAGGTTGATCCTAAAATTCAAATGGAAACTCAAAGGATCCAAAATAGCCAAAACAATCTTGAAAAAGAAGAATAAAATTGGAAGACTCACACTTAGAATTTCAAAACTTACTATAAAACAGTAGTAATCAAAATACTGTGGTACTGGTGTAAGGACAGACGTACCCTTATTCCATTCTCAATGGAATACAATTACAAGTCCAGAAACAAACCCTCACATCTATGGTTAACTGATCTTTGACAAGGTTGCCAAGATTGTTCAGTGAGGAAAGAGTTAGTCTTTTCAACAAATTTCTGGGACAACTGGATAGGCACATGAAAAAGAATGCAGTTGGGCCCTTACCTCATACCATATATAAATACTAACTCAAAGTGGATGAAAGATCTAATGGTAACAGCCAAAACTATAAAACTCAGAAGAAAACATAGGGATAAACATGACTTTGGATTTGACTTTAGCTATGACACCAAAAGCACAAGCCATAACAGAAAAAAATTAGATAAACTGGACTGAATCAAAGTTTAAAACTTGTGTGCTACAAAGTAAAAAGACAACCCACAGGACAGGGAAAAAAAACGCCTCAAATCACATATCTGATAAGGGACTTGTATCCTGATCATATGAAGAACTCTTATAACCCAACAATAAAAAGGCAAATAGCCTAATTTTTTAAATAGGCAAAGAATCTGAATAGACAGTCCTCCAAAAAAGATATACACATGACTAATAAGGATGTGAAAAGATACGCAACATCATTAGTCATCAGGGAAATCAAATCAAAACCACCATGAGATATCACTTCATATCTACTAGGATGGGTATAATCAAAAAGTCAAATAAGTATTGATGAGGATGTACAGAAATCAGAATCTTTATACATTGCTGGTGAGAATACAAAATGATGCAGCTATGTTGTAAGTTGAATTGTGTCCCCCCAAAAAAGATATGTTGAAGTCCCAGTACCTCAGAATGTGACCTTATTTGGAAGAAGGGTCTTTATGGAGGTAATCAAGTTAAAATGTGACCATTATGGTGGGCCTTAATCCAATATGACTGGTGTCCTTATAAAAATTTGACACAGAGACAGATAGACACAGAGGAAAGATGATAAGAAGACACACACAGAAAATACCATGTGAAGATAAAAGATTAAAGTGAAGTATCTATAATCCAAGAAACACCAAAGATTGCCAGCAAACCGCTCAAATCTAAGAAGAGGCAAGGTTCGATTCCCCCTACAGTTTTCAGAGGAACATGGTCCTGCCAACACCTTGATTTTGGACTTTTAGCCTCCAGAACTGTGGGACAATAAATTTCTGTTAAGTCAGTTTGTGATACTTTGCTACAGCAGACCTAGAAAACTAATATAAGCTACTTTGGAAAACAGGCTGACAGTTCTTCAAAAAGTTAAATATAGAGTTACAACAGGACCCCATAATTCCACACATAGGTAGAGAGAGAGAGAGAGATAGATAGATAGATAGATAGATAGATAGATAGATAGATAGATGATAGATAGATAGATACAAGAGAAGTGAAAACATATGTCCACATGAAAACTTGTTCATGAATATTCATGGAAGCATTATTCACAATAACCAAAAGGTGGAAACAACCCAAGTGTCCATCAACTGATAAATGGATAAAAAAAATGTGGTATACCCATACAATAGAATATTATTAGGCCATACAAAGGATGTACCTTGAAAATTTTATGCTAAGTGAAAGAAGCCAGCCCTGAAGAACATACATTCTATTATTCCATTTATGTGACATCTCCAGAATAGAGACATACATAGAGACAGAAAGCAGATGAGTGGTTGCTTAAGGCTGGGGCCGGGGTGCGGGAAGGAGAGGGATTGAGGAGGGACAGTTAAACTGTATGAGATTTCTTAAATGCTGGAGAGGGTGTGGAGAAAAGGGAACCCTCCTGCACTGTTGGTGGGGATGTAAGTTGGTGCAGCCACCATGGAAAACAGTATGGCAGTTCCTCAAAAAACTAAAAATACAGTTGCCATAAGATCCAGCAATCCAACTCCTCAGCATATATTCGGACAAAACTATAATTCAAAAAGATCCATGCACCCCCATGTTCAGAGCAGCACTATTCACAATGGCCAAGACATGGAAACAACCTAAATGTCCACTGACAGATGAATGGGTAAAGAAGAGGTGGTATACTACTCAACCATAAAAAAGAACAAAATCATGCTATTTGCAGCAACATGGATGGACCTAGAGATTATCATACTAAGTGAAGTAAGTCAGAAAGAGAAAGACAAATACCATATGATATCACTTTTATGTGGAATCTAAAATATGACACAAATGAACTTATCTACGAAACAGAAAGACTCACAGACATAGAGAACCCAGTTGTGGTTTCCAAAGGGGAGAGGGGGCTGGGGAGGGATGGACTGGGAGTTTGGGGTCAGCAGATGCAAATTGTTATATATAGAATGGATAAACAACAAGGTCCTACTGTATAGCATAGGGAACTATACTCAATATCCTGTGATAAACCATAATGGAAAAGAATATGAAAAAGAATGTATATAAATGTATAACGGAATCACTTTGCTGTACAGCAGAAATTAACAAAACATTGTAAATCAACTATTCTTCAATAAAATAATTTTTTTTTAGTGTACGGAGTTTCTTTTTGAGTTGATAAAATGCTCTAATATTAACTGTGGTGATGGTTGCACAACATTGAATATACAAAAATCCACTGAAATGTATGCTTTACCTTGGTGGTGCAGTGGTTAAGAATTCGCCTCCCAATGCAGGGGACCCAGTTCAATCCCTGGTCAGAGAACTAGATCCCACATGCATGCAGCAACTAAGAGTTTGCGTGCCACAACTAAGGAGCCTGCCAGCTGCAACTAAGACCTGGCACAATCAATAATAAATAAATAAAATAAGTAAAAACTTTTTTTACAAAAGCAATGTATGCTTTAAATGGGTGAATTGTATGGTATGTGAATTACATCTCAAGAAAGTTGTTATTTTTTTCAAAAGAGTACGAGAGGCCCTTGACCACAGAAAGCACTATTACACACTTGGCACTGTGCTGGGTGCTGACCAAGACAGCAAGGACAGAGGTGGGTCTTCAGAAGCTGCAGACCAGCGGTTCTCAAATTTGGCTGCAAAGGGGACTCACCGGGGAAGCTTTTATTTAAATCAACTTTATTGACATATAATTTATATATAATAAATGCATCCTTTCCTTTTAAGAATATAGTTCAGTGAGTTTGACAAACACATACTCTGGGTAACCACCACCACAATCAAGATAAAGAACATCTGTATCACCCAAAAAAAGTTCCCTCACACTCTTCTGCAGTCAATCTTCCCACCACCCCCCAGCTCCAGGAAAGTACTAATCTGCTTTCTGTCATAAGAGTTTTGCCTTGTCAAGAATTTCATAAAAATGCAACCATCTAGTAAGTACTCTTTTGCGTCTGGCTTCTTTCACTAAGCACAGTGTTTTTGAGATTCATCCACGATGCTGTGCGTAACAATAGTTCATTCATTTTTATCACGACGTACTATTCCCCTGGACCTTTATGAAACAGTTTGTCCATTCACCTGTTGTTGACTATTTGGGTTTTTCCAGTTGGTGAATTGTGAATTCATCGCTATTGTGAATAAAGCTGGTATGAATTTATGTGCAAGCCTTTCAGCAGACATGTTTCCATTTCTCTTGGGTAAATACCTTGGAGCAGAATTGCTGGGTCATAAGGCAAGTGTATGTTTAACTTTATAAGGAATGGTCAAACTGCTTTCCAGAATGGTTGTGCCATTTTACACCCCCACCTATGGTTGCCACTTTCAAAAATCCCAATGCCCAGGTCATGCCCCAAACCAATTAAATCAGAATCCCTGGGGAGGGGGACCCAGGCATCATTATCTTTAAAGCACCCCAGTGATTCTAATGCACAGACAAGGTCTGGAACCACTGCTAAAGATCTCAGGTGCCCTGAGGCAAGCAAACAGCAAAAGACACATTATATTCACCTACATCTGTTTCCTTATTCTTCCTTGATAGTGGAGAGGGAGAAGAGAAGCAAAACATATGCAAGCATCATCTTGCTTGACACCAGTGCCCTTAGCAAGCTTGGCTGGTCTCTCAGTTCAGATTTTTCCCCACCTTTTTTTGTTTTCTTGTGTTTTGCAGTTTTTTGGCTGCATCAGTGTGGCCCAGCATGGCATGCGGGATCTAAGTTCCCCAACCAGGGATTCAACCTGTGTCCCCTGCAGTGGAAGCGTGGAGTCCTAACCACTGGACCACCAGGGAATTCCCGTCTCCCCTCTTTTTCTGAGTTAGAAGAAGGTAGGAGGAATACAAAATGATAACTATTAGCAACATTTTGACCACTTAATTTTGAGCTTGGCATTTTAGCTGGGTTATCATAGAGCCCTACAAAAATAGGTCCTACTATAATCCTTGTGTTACAGATGAGGAAACTGGGGCTCAGAGGGGTTAAGTACCTTGCCCAGGGTCACACAGCCAGTTATTATTGTAGTCAGCATTTAAACTCAACAGTCTGTCTCCAAGGCCAAAGAACTTAAGCACTCCACTGGGCTCAGAGCAATGGATGGGTCTTGGAGCCATGAACCTCCTCCCACTACCCTGCTATCCTGGTAGCAGGAGAACACAACAAGCCTCCAACACAATTGTGAAGGGAGGCTGCTGGTGTGTTTATGAGAGAGCGGGAGAGTGATGTATAATGTGACTGAAAGATGGGGGTTAATTATGGGATTTCCTTTCCTTTCAAGCTTAAAGGATGGGATTTAAACCTCTCTGGTACAGGGGAGGAGACCAACTCATTGCTGCAGACTCCTCCCTTCACCCCCCTCCCCCCTCCCCCCCCCCACCCGGTGCTGAGGGCAGGGAGGTGCCAGGGCTGGGAGGAGGGTAGGAGAACGAAAGGAAGCGAGGTGAGAAGGGGCTGCCCGGAGGCTGAGGGGTGGGCCTGGGCAATTTGCCTGCCCTGCCTCTACCTGGTCCTTTCATCTAACTCTTATCTGACCTGGAATAAACAGCTAGCATTTTGCTGGAAGGAGCCGCCCTTGTCAGCTGGGACTGCTATTTCAAACAAGGGGGCAAGTCAGGAGTGAAAAAAGGGTTTCTCAGACACGTATCAGGATTAGGGGAAACTGGGTGTGGGCTGCGCAGGAACTCTCTGTATTATCTTTGCAACTTTTCTGTAAATCGAAAGCCAGCCTAAAATGTAAAGTCTCCTTTAAAATTATAAATCAATACACAAATGAATAAGATGTATCTGGAGGTTGTAGAAGCCTATAGCAGGCAAGTGAGGAGAAAAACAAAACAGAAGAAAATCTGCTGTGTATATACACACTGTGCACACGCTCAGATAAAAGTGGAAGACAAATCCTGGGCCATTCATTTTAAATCCTCAATAGGAGAAACAACTGGGGACAGATAAGGACCCCTATGAGATTTAAGGGTGGGGACTAAGGGAGACTTAGAATTTGCTCCCCTCAAGAGATTTAGGGGGACAGCTGGAGAGTGGGGCTTCCGTGAACTACAATGAGTTGCCAGTGCCTGTACCAGCCCCTTCTCTCTATTTGTCTCTGTTTCTCTGGCTTGCTCTGACTCACCTCCCTTCTCACCTGCTCCCTACCATTTATCCCAGGGCAGTGCCAGAAAGCCACTAGCACTAAGGTGCCCTTAGCCAAGTTGGTTACCGTCCCTGGGCCTCAACATTGGATCTCTAAAATGGGACTCCCATGAGCCCTGCCCACCTCCCAGGACTGAGAAGGTAAGGGGAAATGTTTTGTGTATTACAAAGTTCAGTGTAGATACAGGTGATTAAATGTTCAGAGCCAGTCTGCTCATAGTAGCCCCAAACTGGAAATAACCCAATGGCAATCAGCAGTGGAATGGATAAATAAATTGGGATTTATTCACATACTGGAACACAACACAGCAATAAAAAAAAGAATGAACCACTGCAACCCACTAGAACACAGATGAGCCTCCCAGACATAATGCTTAGTGAAATAAGCCAGACACAAAAGTAAACTTACTGCATGACTCGATTCATATGAAGTTCATAAAGAGGCAAAACTAATCTCTGATGGTATAAGTAAGACTAGCAATTACCTTTGGGGGATGTTGGTTGGAGGGGAGCATAAAGGCTGCTTCTGGGGTGCCAGAAATGTTCTAGATCTTGATCTGGTTCATATAGATGTACAAATTTATCAATTTGTTTGCTTGATGGTATGTGAGTTATACCCAACTAGACAATGTAAATGCCTAGATTTATTATTTGGAGCATCTTTTTTTTTTTTTTTTTTTTTTTTTTGGCCACACCATGCGGCTTTCGGGATCTTAGTTCCTTGACCAGGGATTGAACCCGGGCCCACGGCAGTGAAACCACCAAGTCCTAACCACTGAACTGCCAGGGAATTCCCTATATGGAGCATCTTTGTGTTAGGAGGTAGGAGAACTTTTTGAAGGAGAATTTTTAAATGGTTTTTCTGCTCCTTCTTTCCTGCTCTCATCCACCCCCTCAGCCTCTCCCTATATAGGAACTTCTTGTTTCTCAACATTCCTTTATTCCACTCCTTTACTTCTTCATTGGAACCTCTACTGCCGGCCAGGCACTATTCTAGAAGCTGAGGGAGCAACATACCTCTCAACAGGCCCAAGTGCAATAAACATGTATTTAACATCTGCTCTGAGCTGAGCACTGAAGGCCCTCCTCTACCAGCACTGAGCATTTTCTCTCAAGCAGGTCCAAGGGGCAAAGAACGAGGCACAGAATATCTGGGCTCCTTTCTCGTTTCACCTGTGGTTCCAAGAAAGAAGACGCCTACTATGTGTCAATGTGCATTTAATCCTCGATAACCCAGCTCACACAGCTGGAAGGCAGCAGGGTAGAGTTCAAACCCAGGTATGTCTGATTCCTATGTCCCTGCCCTTCCTACCACTCTCAAGACCTCCCAAGAGCCAGATGAGTTTTGCTCTCTCCCTGGAACTCTGTGGTAGTCAGACTCCAGATGGTCCCAGTGATTCTTGCCTCCACTTATTCATGTCTTTATAAGTCCCTCCCACACTCAATGGGGCTGACTTGTGTGACTAATAGCATATTGTAGAAATAGTGTCTGTCTTCCAAGGCTAGGCTATAAAAGACATGGGGCTTCTGCCTTGCTGTTTCTTGAATCGCTCACTTTGAGGCAGCCAGGTGCCATGTTATGAGGACATTCAAGCAGTCCTATGGAGACGGCTGTGTGTCAAGAAACTGACACCTCCTGCCAAAAGCCAGCCGCAACTTGTTAGCCACATGAATGAACCATCTTGGAAGGAGATCCCCCAGCCTGTCAGGCCTTCAGAGGACATTAGCCCCACCTGACATCTTGACTGCCACCCCATGAGAGACCCCAGCCCAGAACCGGCCAGCTAAGCCACTCCCAAATTTCTGACGCACAGAAACTGTGTGCTGCTGCTTTAAGCTACTAAATTTGGGGGTAATTTGTTACATCGTATTGTGACGTATAAATAATAGAGACCCGCTCAGAGCCATGGGCTCATGATGCAGGAACAGTCTGGAAGGAGGCATGTGTAGGCATCCAGAACCAGCCACTTACCAGAGGGGTGGCCAGAGCGAGCTGAACTTGAGGGGACAGGAGAGGATCCATATCAGCAAGAAATCCCCAGTGTGTGGGAAAAGAACTGTGAAATAAAAGACCAAGCAAAGCGGAAGTCCTGGCACCCTCTTCCCTAGAAACTTCTCACGCACTTCATCTATCTCAGTAAATAGAACCACGTGTACCCGGTGACTCTGGCCAAAAACCTGGGAGTCATCCTTGAGCCCATTCTCACTCTCACACCCAACATCCCATCCACAGCCAGGCTCTGGGCTCTACCCCAGAATGCATCCCAGGCCTGGTCCCTTCTCACCATCTTTCCGGCAAACGCCATGGACTAAGCCGCCAACGTCTCTCACCTGGGCAACATCAGCCGCCTCTTGACCCATCTCCCTGGTCCTACACTTTTGCCTGCTCAAGGTCGGAGTGGCCTTCTCCAAGTGGAGATCAGATCACGTCTCTCATGCTTAAAACCCACGAGTGCTCACTACTCTCCAGCCACACGGCCTTCTTTCAAGCGTGACAAGCTCACCTCACCTCAGGTGCGCTGTCTCTTTCCATCTCTCAAATCATAATGTAACATCATTGGAGTCTCATCTCACACAATACTTCCTTGGAGGAGTTGTCCTGGGCCACTCAGCCTAATCATTCTCTAACCCCCGCTCTAGCTCGATTCCCTCATAACTTGTTTGCCTATTTATTGTCTGTCTCCCCTGTGAGAGTGTCAGTCCCATGAGGGCAAAGGCCTTCTCTGTCTTGTTCACCTACAACAGTGTCTGGCATATGGAAAGAGCTCAAAAAACATTGGTTTAATGAATCCCTTCTAGAGGCAGGGGGATGGATGAGATGACCTCCAAGTTGATCTGGTTATAAACTCCAGAGTACAGAGCTCTGCTGTGGGTCCTGGGGCTCACATCACCCTTTCCCAGCAGGAGGAAAAGGCAGGGCATTAGTAAGATCTGTAGTTTTAGGGGAGAGACCTGCCAGGTGGGTGGAGCTCACACCACCAGTGGGTACCATTTCCTATAGAGGAAAATCCTATAAAAAGCCCCATTTGTCTGTCTGGCCACTGCCCTGTCAGTCCACCTCTTCCCTCCGGGTTAGCCTCATTGGCTGGGCAGAGCAGGGCTGCTGCAGCCTGGTGTATGCTGACCCCCCAGCGCATGTGAGAACAAGCAGGCTACGCCCCCCAGAAGGCATCTTTGTCATCTCTCTGCATCCACACAAGAGGCAGCTGTACAGCAAGGAGCCATCTTCTGTCACACCTCTCAGCCTCTCTGGACCCCCCATTCACCCTATTCAGGCCCTTCACCGGACATTCATCACCTATCCTCTACGACTGTATCCACCACCGCAAGAGATGGAAGGCAAAGGGGGAAAGGCAGGTAAGGATCAAGGAATGTCTGCCCCTACCTAGGCAAGAGGGACATTTTAGAAGGAAGCGCAAAGGCCCAGGGACAGAAATGGGTGAGGAATTATACTGTGAGACCTTGGGGAAGTCATTCAGCCTTTGGGTGCCTCGGTTTATCTGTAAAACAACGAGATCTTTCGGCCTGTTTTATGCTCTGGTAGAATTAAAAGAATAAAACCAGATAACGCATTGAAGTGTTTTCTAAGGCCTACAGCACTGTACAAATGTCCATTGTTATTAAGAGAAACAGGTGCAGGAAGGGGGCGGGGGTTGATAGGGGAGGAGCAAGAACACCAGAAGGTTCTGGGGTTAAAGGTGGAAAAACTCTGCTCTGGATGAAGAGAACAAGGTGGGAGATGCAGGGAGAGGCAGAAACTCACTTTCCCACCCAGAGAAGAAAAGGCTGAGGTGGTCAGAAAAGCAGAAGACAACAGAAGGGGCAGAAACTGTCCAGATGGCAGAAACAAGCCAGGCCTTTGGCACTTCTGCTGGGACAGCCCTCCAGCCTGGAGTTTCCAGATGGAGAGACCCCTCCCCTACCCCACAGCAAGGCTGTGTACTCTGCTTGAGCAAGGTCACTCAGGAGGAAGTGGATCCCCTCTCAGAGAGGCCTACTCCACCAGCACCTTTCTCCAATGTAACTCTCCGCCCTCAGAGCTACCAATTGGTAATAATCAATTACCTGTTATGTTTTTGAGCACCTACTGTGTGTCAGGCACTTCCTCCAGAAAGCTGAGCGCATCTGACGGAACAATTTCCTTCCCAAGTCATCCATCAAAATCCATCCTGGTGTCATCCCCACCCCCACCCCCATTACTCCAAGGCTGCCACCAGGTGATCCCTCTTCTGCCAAGGCATGAGAGGATGCAGCAAGGGACCAGCCCACCTGGCCAACCAGGACCCAGCAATTCCTCTGGTCTTTCTTTCCTCCTGTTTTCCTCTCCCACTAAGACCAGCCAGGAAACACTGATGGGGAAACTGAGCACCAAAGTGGCCAATGAAGAGAGTGGGACAGTCGCTCAAGGAGGTTCCAGACCCAGCGCGACCCTGACCTCTGACCTTTTTCCACCTCACCCCCACTCCCCCTACTTATCCCCTTCTCCGCCCTCGGGGTCCTATGGCTGTGGCACCATCCCGCGTTTTTCTAGGCTGGCCAAATCCGGCCAACTAGGGCTCTGCGCGGCCCAAAGGGGAATTGAAATGCATCCCTCTCCCCCTCCATACATCCACTTCCCTTGCGAACTAGGTGGAAATGCCTTCAAAGGCCCTTCTCCAGGAGCTCGATCCCCGCCAGCCACCCCCAATAGCCGCCGAGCCAGCGCATCGCGCCCCCATCCCCCTCGCCGCCCCCCGCCCCGGCCCTCGCCTTCACCTTGACCTGAGCCAGCTCCGGGGCCCAGAAGCTTTGCATAAACAAAGAGAGAAGGAGGGGACGATCAGGGCACCGCCCCCGGCCCGCCAGCGCCCCCCGCTCCAGTCCCGTGACCCCTAGCCCGTCCCGTCCTCAAGCCCCCCGCGGGGCCAGCGGCCCGCAGCCCCTTACCTTGGCCTGGCATTTCCGATGACAGGAGAAGCTGCAGACTGCAAGAGGGCGAGACACAGAAAGAAAGTTTAGCCGCGAGGTATGAAATGGAAACTCCGGCTAAATCTCCTCCCACTCCCGCCCGCAATCCGCGCTCGGGAGGGAAGGAGGGACGGAGGGAAGGAGGGACGGAGAGAGGAGGGGGCGGGGGGCTGCCGCAGCTCCCCGGGGCCTGAGGGGCGAGAACGCCCGGGACTGCGAACCCGCGGGCCCAGGAGGCGCCTAGACCACGTTGCCAGAGCCCCTCGGGCGGCCGCGGGAAGTTGGGAGGAGCCGGGGGAGAGGAGGGGAACCGACTCCGCCGCTGGATCCTTGCAGGGGGCAGAGGTGGCCCGGACCCAGGGTCCTTGTCAGCCGAGCTAGGAATAAGGGGACCTTGTCCCCTTACACGCCAGGCAGGCAGCTGGCACCCGGGAACCACGATCCCACTCACTCCCCCCAGGAGAGACACACAGACCCAATTCATGGTCCAGGAGAGGCCCGCGCGCACGCACACACACACAACCAATAACCACTTACACCCATACACTCAGCCATACGTGCACACATAGCCAGCCTTGCACACCCACTCACAAGCCCAAGGAGAAACCTCTAACTGGGGGCGGGATGGGGGGCGTCGCACACACAATTTCACGTGAGATCCTCGGAGTACAGCCTGACACAGACGTGTGGGCACAGATTCACAAACTTTATGTGTTGAAACACACGTGAGTTGAAACACACACACACACACACACACACACACACACACACACACACGACTTGCTCTGCCCTCCCACTACCAGAAGCTGGAATCAAATTTCCTGTGGGGTTCCCTCGGCCTGGAATGTCCCAGCCTGCGCACCCTAACCCCCGGGCCCTCCACCCAGGGTTTGGTGAGCCCCTCTCACCAGGTCCCGAAGATGGGTGAGGGGTCTCCTGAGCTGAGCTCCTGCACTGACTTGGGCTGCAGCGGCAGGTGGGTCAGGGGCGCTGGTTAGGGAACAGGGAGCCGCCCTGACGGCGAATCCTCACAGCCCCGGACCACAGTCGGCTGCTCTGGCTCCTGGATCTACAGTTACCCAACCCCTTTCCAACCACGAGCCAACCAGATCCCCAGCAGAACGCAGAAGGGAGACTGAGGCACAGCTGAAGGCCCAGAGCCGCCAAACGAGGCTCCAGGGCACCCCACACGACGGCTTCTGCTTTGTCGGTGGGAGTAGGGGTCGGGGGGAAGCTGGGAGGCACACCGGGTGGAGCCTGGGATGTGACCTTGGCCGGCCCTTGTTCTCCCAGCACCTAGTTCTGGCCCCAGCTCAGGCCTGTGATTCAGCCAGTGCTGCGCAAGGCTTTCCTGACCCCAGCAGCTACGCAGCCCGGCCCGGGGACTTCTCCGCCCCTGGCCACCCACGTCAAGTCAGACCCATCCATCAAGGCTTTCTGCTTCTCCCTCGGCCCCACCCCACCAATCCCAGGCAACGCCCCTGCAGAGCGTGTTTCCACTCTGACGCCGGCAGCCTGCCTAGCCCCACCCCCATGCCTTCTTTTCTGGCCTAGGAATGTGGAATTGAGAAAGCCTCTGGCCATGTGGCCTAAGCTTTGAAGGCCCTTCCAGTCAGGCAGGCGCCCTACTGGGCCACTGCCTCCAGACCAAGGACCTTTCCTCTTCCTCTGCTAATCAAATGCCAGGTCTTCAAGAATAAGGCCTGGGCACCTCCTCTGGAGGCCTCTGTCACTCTTCCCTCCTCCTTGAAGGCATCACCACAGAGTGCCATTTCCTGCACCATCTTGGTTCCTACGCTTGTGGACTCCTTCAAGGAAGGAACCTCCTGGCTCTCTCTCTCTCTCTCTCTCTCTCTCTCTCTCTCTCACACACACACACACACACACACACACACACACACACACGAGATATAGTGCCTGGTACATAGTAGAGGCTTAATAAATGTTTGCTGAGTTGACCTGAAGATCTCCCCTGGAGTTTATGTGCACCCCCATTTAATCGTCCCCCCCCACTCAGTCTTTTCCTGAACCATAACCCTCCCCCCAGCGTCTCATAGTCAATCAATGACACCCCTAAGTGTTCACTCCAGGCCTCCCAACCCCACTCTAGACACTGGGAGGACAATGAGAGCCAGGACTCCATCTTTCTTCGGCATCAGACTTCATACTCCTGACGTTCACAGAGTGCATCAAAACTTTCCTACCTCAGGGCCTTTGCACTTGCTCTTCTGGCTGCCTGGAAAGCTCTCCCTCACTCCATCTCTCCATTGTTCACCAAGCCACATCCTTCTTCTACTTCTAGAATCCACTGAAAGCCATCTCTTCAAAGAGGCTTTCCCTGACCACCCAAATTACAGTAGGCTCCCCATTATTCTTTCTCAGCAGCACCCTGATAAAATCCTCTTAGCACAGCTCACAGTCTGAACTCACCTGGGGTAATTCCTGCTCACTTATATATAGTATATCTCCCCACACTAGATGGATGACGGCAGGGAACATGCCTGTCTCATTCACACTGTATCCCCAGCAGCTAGAACAGTGTCTGCTCCAAGCGCACAGCACCAAACAGCACCTTTGTGCAAATTAGAAAAAGTCCCACCCTCTGGGCAGACCAGCCCACTGGACACTGACTATAGTGTCTTTGTGGGAATGGCAAGAAGATGCTCGTTCTCCAGGAGGACCCAGCCCTGTACCTGGATGCATGGCTTGGTGAGCAAAATGTGGACTGATTCCAGTGCTCTCTCGGGCAGGCACTCTTGGCAGTGAATGGCCTGCAGGGCAGGCCTGCCTGTCACACAGTGGACAGACACTCAATAAATGCCCTTGAATGGAGGGCAGATGGGGAAATCATTGGGCAATTGCAGTACAGTGTGCTGAGTTCTCCCTACGTGCTGGAATGCAGAGAGCTTGTCCTTGAAAGCTCTAGAGTGGGGAGCAAAGGAATATACCTCCCCCAGCCCCCAGCCCCCAGCCCCCAGCTCAAAAGACAAAAGCTCAGCAAACTGAATTCAAGTGGCAGGTTCCAAGCAGCGCAGGCATTGCCAAGCCCCCACAAATGAATTTTTGCACCTTCAGAAGCACCTGCTCCCAACCCCAGGGAAACCCTCTTGCCCTGAATCCCCACCAGAGAAGGCTCCTTTACAATCTTAGTCACCTGTCTCAGGTATTCTCCCATAGGGCAGTATTTCCTACTCTCTAACCTGCATCCCTCCTGCTGTAATTTGAAATATGCTGTTTAGCTGGCTTCTCACTTCTCAGACCAATGGCACGTTCAAATGTGTCACAGAAAGGTAAACTGCGGCAGCAAGCCTCCAAGGTAGCCCCCAGTGTGTCTCGCCTCCTGGTATGCTCACCCTTCTGCAGTCCCCTCCCACAATGAACTGGTTTATATACCAATTGGATATTGTAGAAAAGATGGTATATGACTTCTGAAGCTAAGTCATCAAAGGCACTGGTGGCTTCAGCCTTTGTCTCCTGGATCACTCACTCTAGGGGAAGCCAGTTACCATGTCATGAGGACACTCAAGCAGCCCAGTACAGAGGGCCATGTAATGAACAACTGAGGCCTCCTGCCAACAGCCAGCACAAAGTTGACTGGCGCACAACTGAACCACCTTGGAAGTGTATCTTCCACCCTGTCAGGCCTTCAGATGACTACAGCCCCAGCTACCTTGACTGCAACTTCATGAGACACCCAGAGTCTGAACCACCCAGTTACGTGGATGAATCCCCACTCATGAATCCCTGACCCACAGAAACTATGTGAGAGAATAATTCTGTACTTGTTTTAAACTGCTAAGTTTTAGAGTAATTTGTTATGCAGCTACAGCTAACTAATACAGAAACCAGAGCACAGAATCCCTCAGAAAGCAAGAGGCCAAAGGCTGATGCTGCGAACAAAGACCAGAGGCCATCCCCTGGGTTCTTCCTTGCTCCCTGGGTACCTGCATATTCCTTTCTGTAACTCCTTCATCCCTTTCCTTATCCTACCAAGCAATTAGTCATCCAAAGAGGCTGCTGAATTCCAACCTTCCTCCCACACCACTGCACCAGTTCAGACCAGTTATCCTTCCCTGGGCCCCATCTCCCCACCAGCCTTGTCTCCTTTCAATCCACAGAGTCACAGGCCATTCTCAAGTACAAACTGATCACATTGTACCCCTGCTTAGACCCTCTGTCTAGCTCCTCAACATACTTATAAGGCCCTACATGGCCTAGTCTTGCCTCTACCTCCAGCCACTGCCACTAAAGAGATCTGTTCCTGCCCCACCAAACTCCCCACACAGACTTTGAGTCTACAAGGTTCAGGTCTGGAATGGTGAGCTCATATACATCCTTCAAGGCCCAGTTCAAAATGTCCCTCCCTGGATAATTCAAAGATGGTCCCTCTCTCCTTTGTGCTCCAAGAATCCTCAGCCCACAACCCTTGGAAAGCGCTTGTCACCTTGGAGGACTAAGTATTCCTTTATTATTGGTTCTCCCCCACATTCAACTGCTTTAAGACAGAAAGGGAGGTCCTGTTCAACTTTGCAGCTTTGTATCCTGCCCCATCCCCTAGCACGGGTCTGGCATAGATGGGCTCAATAAATGTATAGTAAATTTCAAACTGGAAGGATTCTCCCCAGCCTAAACCCCTGGGACCAGGACTGACATTCTGGGGCAACAGAAAAGACACAAGTGAGGGTCGGGGAGCCTCGCTCTTCAGCTCCACCCCCTGCTGGGAGAGGGCAGGTGGGGACCATAGTCAGCCTTCCCAAGTGCTTCAGGACAAGCACCACCTATGATCAAGCCTAGTAAGAGGGTGGGAGCACTAAAGGAGTTAACTGATCCCTTCATCCACTCATCCATGGGTCCTGCTCTCCACCTATACCCACTTACCTACCTGGCTTCATGTAGACTGGCTCTAGGCTCAGATGCAGGTCACACACCAGCTCTGTGATCTGGGGCAAGTTACTTAAACACTCTGAGCCTTCATCCCTTCATCTCGAAAATGGGGGTAATAATAGCATCTATATCACAGAGTTGTGAGAATTAAATGAGTTAATATACGTGGCCAGCCCAGAGCATATTCTGTATAAGGATTAGCTATATCAGCAGCATCTCCATCACCTTCGTGATTGTTATTATACAGAAGAGCCCCGAGTCAGGAGAGCTGGGTTCTAGTCCTGACTGCTCTCAGAGCTGTGTGACCAGAAGCAAGTCACTCCCCTCTCCGAGTCTCAGACTCCTGCTCAGAAAATAAGGCAGCCAACTGGCAGCCTCCAGGGTAGATTGGGCCTGCACGCTTGTCTTCTTTAACGGTCTCAGTGTTTAAATCACAAAGGCTTCTTCTCTTAGTTGGAGTGCCTTCCAGCAGAGCAGCTCTCTCCGGATCCCTGGGGCCCCCACCATGGCCTGCTGTCCACACTCACTTGCCTGCTTTCCTCTGAAGGCCCTTGCATTTCCAACCCCTGGAACAGATGGTCTCCAAGCTCTCTTCCAGCTGTGAGAGTGTGTGTATAACCCCAGCCAGTTGCTCCATCACAGTCACCATGTACCACTTCCTCCCCACAACCAACAAAGGGGGGAACCCAGGTTCCAACCCTGAAAACGTCCCAAACGCTGTTGAAGAAACACCCGGTTGACAGGGATGCCCACTCCACAGGGTACCATTTCTCGTTGCGGGGGAACGAGGGCAGGAAAACTCCAGCCTCCCCCTCCTGGCATCCCTCAGGTGCCTGAGACCTCCCTGGACACACATCTCACGATCAACCCCACCTGAGAAGACCATGGCCTTCCCTAGCTCCCACGGAAGGCTAGTGACCCTGCAAGATGAAGTCCCCTGGGGACGGACCCTGTCAAACCAAAGCTCCATGGAGCCCAGGAGCCCCACCTTAGCCCATGGGTGTCAACAGTGCTCCCTCACAGCAGGGCCAGGCCAGCGGCCTGAGACGGAGCAGAAAGCCCCATAGAGGGGAGGGGTCTGTAGGTTACCTGCAGGGGTGGAGCACTGCCCCCCAACCCCAGCCCTTGGCCGACTCCTGCCTTGCTGGGCTGCCTGGACTCTCTCCTGGGGTGGCTTCCTGCCTCTCGGGAACACAGGAAGCCAACATTGTTGGGATCTAAATGGCCTTTTCCTCCTGGCCTCGGGTCGGAAAATGAGCGCATAGCCTCGGTGTGCACCTGACCCCGGCGATAACCGCCTGCATGCCCGGCCGGCCTCCGCTCCTTCCCCAGCTGGCAGAGACTTGCTCAGCCGCCCACCTGCCCACCAGGCCTCGCCGCCCTTCCCTGCCTTGCTTACTTCCGTAGCCTGGCCTGGAGGTACGTGATGGTTTATATTAGGTGCCAACTTGGCTAGTCCATGGTATCCAGATATTTGTTTAACATTCTTCTAGATGTTTCTGTGAATGGTTTGTTTTTTGGATGTTTTTTGGATGAGATGAACATTTAAATCAGTAGATTTTGAGTAAAGCACATCCTCTGCCATATGTGGGTGGGCCTTGTCCAATCAGTTGAAGGCCTGAAAAACAAAGACTGATCTCCCCAAGCACGAAGGCATTCTGTCAGCTTTTGGACTTGAACTGAAACTCTTCCCTGGGTGTCCAACCTGACCATCTTCCCTGCAGATTGTGGACTTGCCAAGTTTCTACAGTCATGTGAGCCAGTTCCTTATAATAAATATCTGTCTATCTATCTACCTACCTACTTACCTATCTATCCTGTTGTCCTGTTTCTCTGGAGAACCCTAATGCAAGGTGACTCTGGAGGTGGTCGGGGGGGAGTGGGTATGGTGTGGCTCTGAAGTTGAAGCAAGAAGAAGCCTTCTAGATCATCCCATCCAGTGGTTTTCAAGCTTTTGTTTTGGCAGCCAAAATCTTGATGCAGCTGGACTCTTACATGGAATCTCAGTGATATTGGTTGGCACTTATTGAATGCTTGTTACGTGCCAGGATCTGTTCTGAGCACTTTACATATATTATCTCAGGTAATCCCCACGGTAGCCCAAGGCGGCAGGTTTGCCGTGTGTCCCGTTTTAAAGGTGAGGTAACTAAGACACAGAAAGGTGAAGCAGTCTGCCTCAGTTCTCACTGGTAAGAGCTAGGATTTGAATCTAGGATGTCTGAGCCAAGTGCAAGACCCCCACACCATCCTGCTTCCTGCTATATTTAACTCCTAAAACCAGAGCTGCTCTGATTAAAGTGGGCAGGGGTTCCAGGGCCCCAGGTCCTTAAGCCTGCCCTTGGGTTTCCCCCTTTTTCCTACCCTCTCGGGCCCCTAAAGAACCTTACCCCTCCTTTGGAACATGGTTAAGACCCTCTGATCTAGTCCAACCCCTCATTTAGAGAACCAGGAAAACCAGGCCCAGAGACGTTAATTGTCTCACCCAAGGTCACACAACCACGCAGGGGGAAGCCAGGACTGGAACGCAGCATCTTCCCACCCTACCAGGCTGCTTCCAGGGACTCCAAGAAGGGAGTGACTCAGACACAGGGTAGAAGCTGGGATCCCCAGCAAAGAGAAGGCTCCCTGAAACAAGGTTTCCCCAAATCCAGCCAGTGAGGGCTTCTAGGTAGACTTCTCCCATTAAGGCAAGTTTCCACCCTGGGGAAACTGCAGGTGACTGCCCCCACCTTCCAAGCTGACCGGGAACATTAAGAAGGGGAGTACTCTAAGTCTGGGCCCCAATCCAGATCCAGATGGTAGGCCTTGGGCTCTTGAGCTGGCATTCTGGTCTCTTCCCTTGGGTTTCAGCCTGGTGGGAGGCTGGGGCCCTTGGGCAAGGCCCTAGACTCCCTAAAGCACTGCCCCCAGAGACCTGTGGGAAATCCTCTGTTTGAACTGAGGAACTCCTACACATCCCTCAAGATCCAGCCTACATATGGATTCCCTCCTGAAGCTTGACAGGAAAATCTCTGCTGAGTCAGAGACAGCTTTTCACACACACACCTCTGTGTCAGCTTTGCCACCGGGCTCTCTGACTGTCTGACAGCATGTCTGTCTTCCCAGGTCAGGGGCTGGGTCTTGGCACCAGTACCTGGCATGGCATCCAGCCCAGAGGTTCATGATTGTCAGATGGGTGCACACATACACACAGGGGGTGGAGTGGCAGCCTACACTGGGAGAGTTATCCAGACTCTACAGACTCCAACAAGGGAACTCTCCAGGCCCCCCATGGTCTGGGCCTCAGTAGATATACTTTTTTTTGGTCAGTTCATTGGTTTGTTTATTTATTTATTTTTGGCTGTGTTGAGTCTCCGTTTCTGTGCGAGGGCTTTCTCTAGTTGTGGCAAGTGGGGGCCACTCTTCATCGCGGTACGTGGGCCTCTCACTATCGTGGCCTCTCTTGTTGCGGAGTACAGGCTCCAGACGCGCAGGCTCAGTAATTGTGGCTCACAGGCCCAGCCGCTCCGCGGCATGTGGGATCTTCCCAGACCAGGGCTCGAACCCGTGGTCCCCTGCATCGGCAGGCGGACTCTCAACCACTGCGCCACCGGGGAAGCCCTCAGTAGATATTCTTGGTCCAACCCTTTATCTATAGATGAGGAAACTGAGGTTCAAGCGGTGAAGGGATTTATCTGAGGTCACCTGGCCTGTGAGTGGCAGGCCCAGAAGTCAAGGCTGGGCCACTGACAAAGGCCCCAGGCCTCTTCTCCTCCAGTTGTCTCATCCGTCTCTGTCTCCGCACAGGGAGCCTTAGTCCTGACACTAGTTCTCACTTTACAGCCACACACAGAACCTCAGTGCTCCTCACGAGCACCCCCTCAGAGACGAGGACAGGGTTTCCTATTAACCCCGTGATACACAGGAGGAAACAGGCTCAGCGCAGCAGAAGACCAGCCGCCGTCTCACAACCACCTCTTTGCCTGTATATCCGTCACGCTTACACCCACATGTCCACACACCTTCGTTCTTTGCCTGCCTTGTTCGCCTTTGAGCCTCCCAGAACCAGAACTAGACCCCAGGTTCCTTGACTCTCCTCCCGACCCTGTGCCCCACCCCACCCCCTTCAGCCATAGTCCATTAAACAGTGAAGTGCAGTAGGATGGGGAGCTATGGGCAGGGCAGCCAGTGGGAGACAGGACAAATGCCCCAGTCTCTCTAGATCTGGGAAGGTGTCCTCACTGCCCCTGTCTGCAGCAAAACCCCCTCAGCTTTGCAAGCCCCATGGAGGCTGTGAATGCAGGGCCTTGCCATTCGACCCAGAACCCTTGGCCACTAATCCAGAGGGTCACCATGGTGCAGCCGGAGACGTGAAGACTGGAAGAGGAACCAGAGAGCACAGCAAACCCTTTGGATTGGCCTTGGTGAATGGCCCCCTCAGCCAGAGAACAACCTGTACAACTATATCTGGTGGCCCTGGATGGATCATGGATGGACGGATGGATGGAGGAAGGGAGAGAAGGAAGGATAAGGGGGATCTCATGCCACCACCACCTCCTGGTTCCAAAGCAGAGAGTTGGCACACTCCTGCATCTCCCACCAGTAAGCCCAGTGGCCCCAACCCCGCCCCCAAGCCTAGTGACCCCAACCCTCTTGCTGGGGATACACATGTGGCCTGTATAGCTGGGAGTCTTCTGTCTTCCCTTGTGGGGCTGGGGGTCCCTGGTCCTTCCCTGGCCCAGTCCTGACACCTGGTGGTGCCTCTGGAGAGTGGCCCTGGCTTTTTTCCCTCTTCTTCCCACTAACTCACCCAGAGCGGCCACCCCAGCCTGGCAGCCCACTGGCCACCCACCCTCCACTCCGGTTCACACCAGCAGGGCCAGGCTCTGAACCAAGTGAGACCGGGGTCATCTCTGCTCCCCTTGGGAGCCCTCCATGCACATGGGGTCAAATCCCCTCCTCAGCCCGGGCCCTCAAGCCAGGTCATCTGGGGAAGTTAGGACCACAGACGGTCACAGAATGTGCGGCCAGGGATGTGCCCAAGGTCACGCAGTGAGAGTGCCAGACTTCCTTACACACCCAGCCCTATGCTGCCTCCTATCAGAGCCGTGTCAGAGTCACTGGGGGGACGGGAAGGTGCATTGGGGGAGGAAGGAAGGAACTGGGGGGTGGGGGGTGGGGGGCGGGGCTAACATGAGCAGGTTAAAGGGAAGGGATGAGGTGGAGGTGGTGATGGACGCAAAAGGCAAAACCCCAGCCTAGGCAACGCCTCCCCGGCTTCTCCCAGCTCCGACCCGAAACCACCACCCGCGCCAGCCAGGACTCTTGGGAGGAGGGTGCCACCTTGTGGCTAATTTTGGTATGGCATAAATCCCTGTCGGGCCCCCTCAACTCAGTCTGGGTGTGTCCCAGTCCTGCAATTAAGGACCATAAAATTCTGCCCTTGGCCAAAAAGGCTTTGCCTGGAATGCCCCCCACATGCACATGCACACACACACAGTTCCATCCACCCTCTCCAACCTCCAACACCAGCTGAAACTTCTCATCTAGGAACCTTCCTGCCCCCAGAGAGCACACACGCTGGAAACTCAACTTCGATCCAGCCAGCTGTGTGCCTCGGCAAGAGACTTAACTACTCGGAGGCTCAGTTTCCTCATCTGTAAAACAGGGATGACACTAGCGCCTCCCGGATGCTGTGAGTGCTGCGGGAGATCATGCGTGTGTGTGCTTTAATATGAAGTGCTTTAATGCCCAGCTTTCCAGCCCCACCAGGACGTGGGCATGGAGGGAAGGAAGAAGGGAGAGCACTGGTGGAGAGAATCATGTGAGTAAAGGCTCCAGGCAAGAAAGAGCCCGGCCCTTTGGCATGTTTGACATACTTGGCATATTTGGGAAGTGTGTGAGCTGCAGCTGGTTTCACTATGGACTTGGGGGCCGGGGGCACGTGGGTCAGAGAGCTGGCAAGCGGTGGGTCCACCAGGCCGCGCAGCCATAGGAAGGGGTGCACAGATGAGAGGTGTTGGCAGCCTGAACTGGCTGCAGAGAAGCTCAGCGACTCAAGCCGTATGGGGGGGGGGTGCTGGCGATTGATGGGAGGTGGGGGTGAGAGAGAGGGAGGCATCTGGTGGGGCAACTGGGTGGGTGATGGTGTCAGTCACTGAGATTGGGTGCAAGGGCCTCCTTCTGATTTCACAGTGTGACCTGGGGCAAGACACCAACTCCTCTGGCAGCCGTGACAGCCAAGCCCAGGCCGTTCCAGGAGCACATGAGAACAGGGATTACAAAAGCCTGCCAGTCAGGAGGCCCTCCTCCGAGGCTAACTGGGGGACTCTTAAACTCACCCCTCAGCTGCCACAAGGGCAGGACCGCAGCTTGGCATCTTTACAGTACTCCTAGTGCCAGGCACACACCTTCCACAGGCCCTCCACGTGCCGACCACACGCTGTCCACGTGCCAATCACATGACATCTGCAGGCCAACCATACCCCCTCACACGCCCTCCACACGCCAGCCACTCACCATCCACCTGACACCACATAATATACATATGTCTTCCCTGAGCCATTCACATGCCATCTGTATGCCATCCACACATAAGCTACATGCCATTTCCATGCCACCCATCGCCTGCCCTGTGCCATCCACACATACCCATACCCACATGCTTGCTATCCATGTGCTCAGCATCCCCTCCCAAATGAGAACCAGGCACCAAGCCGGGACCCCAAGGACATCCCAGCCTGACCCGGGCCTCGGGCATCTCACTCCCATGAAGACGTGCTCCCCATCCCCCGTGGCCCAGCCAGCGGCTCACCTTTGCAGGTGCAACCCTCCCGGGTGATGACCTGTCGGCAGATCCCACAGGGCTTCACCTTCTTGAAGGTCTTCACCTTGAAGTGGTGAGTCTTGGGGGCCTCCAGGTCCTCTGGCTGTGGGAGGAGAGGCACAGTGATCAGGCCGGGCTCCAGGGGAAAGAGGCAGGGGACCAGGGGAGAAGCAGGCAAGCACTGGGGGAAAGGAGAGGTGTGAGCGCCTTCAGCTGTGAAAGGCCCGAGCCCATTTATGGGAGGAGGTGCCCAGGGAAAGAGAAAGCTGTGGGTGCGACCCAGATTCCCAGTCAGAGGTAGGGTCAGACAACCGTTGAAAACCCCAGCCCCCTCCATGGATTCTTAATCACTTTTCTGATTCAGTTTATTAGCAAAGTGCACTCATTTTAAATGTATTGCTCAATACAGTTTGACACACGTATGCCCCATGGACCCACACCCCAGGAGGCTCCCTCGTGGCCGTCCCAGTCAATGTCACCCAAGGTAAATACTACTGTGACTTCTATCACCAAAGATCCATTTTGACAGGTTTTTAAGCTTCATATGAATGGAATTATACAGTATATACTCCTGTGTCTGCTTCTTTGACTCAGCAAGAATCTGGGAGATTCATCCCTGTGCTTACATAGCAGCAGCTCCCTCCTTTTCACTGCTGCATAGTACTCCACCGTGTGCAGGCAACTAACTCATTCATCCATCCTATTGCTGATGGCCCTCGACCTTTTACCCATGTCCCCGAGTGCCATGCCCCTTAGTTTTCTCTCTCTCACCCTCACTACCATCCCCTGCTCCAGCCCAGAAGGCTTCTTCCATCTTTATTTTTATTTACTATTCTTTACATTATGAAAATATCAATAGGTTAAATATCCTTTTTAAAACTACACCACCAGAATGTAAATTGATACAGCCACTATGGAGAACAGTACGGAGGTTCCTTAAAAAACTAAAATAGAACTACCATATGACCCAGCAATCCCACTACTGAGCATATACCCTGAGAAAACTATAATTCAAAAAGAGTTATGTACCACAATGTTCATTGCAGCTCTATTTACAATAGCCAGGGCACAGAAGCAACCTAAGTATCCATCGACAGATGAATGGATAAAGAAGATGTGGCACATATATACAGTGGAATATTACTCAGCCATAAAAAGAAACGAAATTGAGTTATTTGTAGTGAGGTGGATGGACCTAGAGTCTGTCATACAGAGTGAAGTAAGTCAGAAAGAGAAAAACAAATACCGTATGCTAACACATATATATGGAATCTCAAAAAAAAAAATGGTACTGAAGAACCCAGGGGCAGGACAGGAATGCAGACGTAGAGAATGGACTTGAGGACATGGGGAGTGGGAAGGGTAAGCTGGGACAAAGTGAGAGAGAGGCATGTACTTATATACACTACCAAATGTAAAGTAGATAGCTAGTGGGAAGCAGCTGCATAGCACAGGGAGATCAGCTCGGTGCTTTGTGACCACCTACAGGGGTGGGATAGGGAGGGTGGGAGGGAGACGCAAGAGGGAAGAGATATGGGAACATATGTATATGTATAACTGATTCACTTTGTTATACAGCAGAAACTAACACAGCATTGTAAAGCAATTATACTCCAATAAAGATGTTAAAAAAAAAAAAAAACTACACCACCACACACATGGGATGAGAGGCGGGCTGGCAGTCCAAACCTTCTCCGTGCCTGGCCGCGATCCCAGGGCTAGCCAACACCCCACCACTAACAGGGGCCTCAGTTGTCCCCTCCAGACACCCTGAGGTTGGGCCCCACACCGCTTGTGACCACATATCTGAACACAGTCTAAGCTGCAAAGTCCTGCATCCACACTGCTTAGGACCACCCTCTTCCCATCCGCACCCCCCAGCCCAGGCACATGCTGGGAAAGCTCCCCATTCAGAGGACTCCCCGGGAAATCCTGCCTTGCCTGCAGGCACCATTCCTCTCCAAGGCACCTCACCCTGGTACCTAACTGGATTCATTTCCCGGCTCCAGCAGCAGGGGCCAGCAGAGCACAGACACTGACGCTTCTCTGCCTGCCACCCGCGCCCCACACCCCAAAGGTACAGAGCTTTTTCCAATGCCCTCTGCACATGCATGGACACACACAGACATGATCACAGACCAGGGAGAAGGTTCTTCTCCTCCAAGTCCCCCTCCTAGCACCCTGGTCCAAGCCTCCCCACTCTGCGTGTTCAGAGGACGGGTGGCAGCGTCCCACAAACCCAGCATGTCCAGGACTCCCAGCTGAAGATCCTGTAGTGGTGAGTCCTGGGCAAAAGAGAAAGAACCATGAGAGGCACGGAGAGAAAAGCGGACAAAATAAGAGAGAAAGCCAGTAGGAAAAGAGGCAAAGAGATAGAGAGAGAGGTAGAGGGGGAGAGAGAGACAGAAAGAGTCAGAGACAGAGACAAGAGAGAGAAAGACAAAGAGAGACAGAGAGAGAAGACAGAGAAAGACAGGGAACAGCAACAGTCAGACAGGGAAGAAAAAAAGAGGACCAAGATAAAGGCAGAGACAAAGACAGAGACAAACAAGCACACACAGAGAATGAGAGAGATTAGATAGAAACACACAGAGACTATAAAGGGAACCAGAGAATCAAAGGGGGACAGACAGACAATAGGACACAGGAGCCAGCCTGAAGGGGCTCCTCAGATCTGGGAAGATCTGAGCATCAAAATACATAATGATAGTAATGGCTTAAATGAGTCCACACTGATATGTGAAATAAGTGAATACAGTCAAAGTCTGATGAGGAACAGCGTATTTACGAGTCTCAAAGCACCTCCCCACATCATGCTTATAAATTACAAAGGGGGAAAAAGTAACTTTGCCTGGCACACTGCACTTTAATCAAGTGATCAAAGCTAACGTCACCAGTAACAGGATGAGTGGAGATTATGTGCCACGGAGGGGATGAGAACAGAACGTCACTTCTGCAATACTCCTGCCAAAGAGACACAAGCTGAATCTAATCATGAGGAAGCATCAGACCAACCCAGTGGAGGGTCAGTCCACCAATTAAGTGGCTTATAATATTCCAAAGTGACAAGGTCACGAAAGTCAAGGAAAGGCTGAGGAGATTTCCAGACTGAAGGAGACTAAGGAGACATGACAACCAAATGCCACGGCTGATTCTGAACTGGATTCTTTCCACGCCCCCAAAGGACATCATTAGGACAACGGGCCAAACTTCAGTGGTGTCTGAGGATGAGAAGGTCACGATCAATGCCAATTTCCTGGCTTGGATGGCTGTGTTGGGTTAGGTAGGGGAAAGTCCCTGTAGGAAAATAGGGAAGTATTCAGGGGTAGTAAGGCAACGTGTCAGCAACTTACTCTCAAATAGCTCAGAAAAAAAAAAAAAAAAAGTTCTTTGCACTGTATTCGCCACTTTTCTGAAGTTTCAGGTTGTCTCAAAATTCAAAGAGACAGACTATTTCTCAAGATGGTGAGGAGGCAGGATGGAGCAGATATAAAGCCCAGAGCAGAGACCAGAGAGCAGAGAGGGTGGTGGAGTCAGGAGTGGGTACAAGAGACCAGCAGTGCCCCCTGGTGGCTGGGCAAGGCAGCAGGACCTGGGTTCTGATATTCCAGACACTTCATTCTGGGAGCTATGTTTCCACCTTCAGCTGGGGAAGGGGAGGGGGGCGGGGGGCGGTAGGCTGAGGGTCCAGCTCTGGACTTGACCCAGTGTCCCCCATCCCACAAGGAGGGGCAGGTGAGTCCCCTCCTATGCTGAGGTCTCTCCTCCCCCATTTTCCCATCTCAGCCCCTGGCTGGCGGCCTTCCGAATGATCTCTGTCACGGACATTCCAGGGAGGGGACCCAGTCCCGGGTCAACTGCAGCAGCCAAGGCCTAGGATAGGGGGAGGAGCAGGGAGGGGACTTGGGGTTAGATTTAAGGCCTGTCTGGGAGGGTGGGCAGGCAGGAAGCCCTAAAACCCAATCATTTCAGGCCTAGTCTGCCCCCTGAAGCCTGCCTCTCCTACCCCACTAAGTCAGCAAAGCTCCCTGTGCCAGCTTATCTCCCAGATTTCTCTGCCTACACCCCAAATCCAGCCCTTCCTCCAAAGCCCAGGGAAAGAGGCCTCCTCCCTAAAGCATAGTCAGGGCAGTAGAATCTCCCCAAAGTGGGTCCAGGCTGTCCAGTAAACAGATGGGGAGTAGGTGGAGACTTCCAGGCTGACAAGCAAACCCCAGGCTTCTCCCCTGGGCCCTGGGCTTGCCTGCCCTGCCTGGCCAACTCCATAACGTCTGAGTTTACAAACTCTCCTCCCGCCCGGGCTTGGAGAACAGGAACCAGGTTCAGAAAACACACTCTCGGGCTTCCCTGGTGGTGCAGTGGTTGAGAATCTGCCTGCCAATGCAGGGGACATGGGTTCGAGCCCTGGTCTGGGAAGATCCCACCTGCCGTGGAGCAGCTAGCCCCGTGAGCCACAATTACTGAGCCTGCGCATCTGGAGCCTGTGCTCCGCAACAAGAGAGGCCGCGATAATGAGAGGCCCGCGCACCGAGATGAGGAGTGGCCCCCACTTGCCGCAACTAGAGAAAGCCCTCGCACAGAAACGAAGACCCAACACAGCCATAAATAAATAAATAAATTTTTTTTTAAAAAAAGCAAAAGAAATCTGAATGAAGTATGGTCAAAAAAAAAAAAGCAAACACACTCTCTGGCCTCGCTCATGGCCTCCTTCAGCTGCCTCTGGGTGATGGCCTAGCACACTCCTACCCCTCACCCCTACCCCGTCCTGACTGTCTGGCTGAGGGAGCACTGGGATGGGAGTCTAGAGACCTGCTTTCTAGGCTGGTGGCCTCACAGTCCCCAAATGAAAATAAGGGGTTTGGACAAGACAGCCTGAGTGTACACAGTGTAGGGGAAATAATGGGCCAGTTTGAGAGGAAGGGACTGTGGGATCTGGGGACTGGACGTGCTGCTGGCTACAGAGAGAGGGATGTCTAATGAGACATCACCCCTCCATGAGAAGCTGGGCAACCCCGGTGGAAGTGAGGAGGCCAGTTCGGCCAGGCCCAGAAAAGTGACCCCGGATGTATAGCATCCCTGGCTATACACTGGGATGTCTGGTAATCTTGTTAAAAGTCATCCACAGAGGTCTGAAGGTTTCCCAGGATGATGGAGGAGAAAGTCTAGGATGGAACATCTTCAAATATCTGAAGGAGCTGTCATTGTAAGAAGTTGCTGTGAAGTTACTGAAGGCAAAACAAAACCCAGTGGGCAGAAGCTGCCAGGACTTATGATTAGACTCAAGGGGGAAAAAGAACTTCCTAACAATCATATGTCAAAATCCAGAGGAAGAAGATAAACAAAGGTCTAGTACCCACGCTGCCCTCGCCCACGGTTACTCTGCAGGTACACGCAGAGGATGAGAACGAGCCCATGAGGCACCAAGCTCAAGGGTAATGGCTTGTTATGACAATGACCATCATTTTCCCTGACAAGTGGCAGACAGCCTCACAAAGCACACCCGGCCCCTCCCTTGCTGGATTCGCTCCTAACAGACCTGGGGGAAACTCAGGACAGAAGAGGCCTGGCCATGGCAGGAGCTGCCTAGTCCTTCCAGCGCCTACCTCCCTCGAGAGCCAGAACCCAGAAAAGGGAAGGGGTCCCAGCCAAAGTCATTGTTCCCTACCCTCCAAACCCAGAGCCCTAGCCCTGCAACAAGCCCACCCAGCATCGGAGAGCTTTCCTGGCCCTCTAGGGGATCTCTCCCTCCCACCCTCCGTTCAGCCAAGCTGCCTGTCAGAGGGGTGTGGCGCATCTGGCTTGGGCAACCTTGGCAGGAGTCCTTGGTCTTGGGGTGGGAATGGCTGTTTGTTGGCTCCTCCCTGCCCCCTGGGGCAAAGCACAGTGGGGTGGGGGTGGTGATGAAAGGGGACTGATAACCCTAGGGTCCTCCAGCTCATGAGCTCCTGCCGCCTCCCCAAGAAAATTCCCCAGCCCAGCCCCACTAGGTTCCCTGCACCCCACACTAGGAGACCTGGATGATGAGGCCAGAGGGCAGAAGTCTACGAGCTAGTGAGCCTTGGGAAAGAGAGTCACTGAAAAGCAGGCCTAGGACAGACTTGGAGGGTCATTCGGTCCTCTCCCTGCCTCCCGGCCATCCACCCCTCCATGTCTCATCACCTTGCATTGGGATGCCAGGACCCAGGTTGGCATCAGTGGTCATTTCTATGGGGAAGACTGGGACTCCCAGTGGAGCTGCAGGCTGGCGTCCGGGAGCCCCCCGCCGCCCCGGCCCCTCAAACGCAAGCTCTCTGCAACCCCACCTCACCTTCATGTACACACGGAAGTTCCTTACCACCAGCAGCCCCGCCATCCCCTAGCCAGCTAATGGCCTGACCATGTCCTTGGTCGCCCCGGGTGGAAAACTCTGAGTCACTCTCAACTCCTCCCGGCTCCACCCTCCAATGCAACCAGTTGCCAGACTCGGCAAATTTTGCTCCCTAAATATTCCTGCGGCCCCCTGTGCTTTTCATTACACTGCCTTTGCCTATTGGAGGCCCTGTCTCTTTTGTCTGTAGCTACGGCAACAGCCTCCGGCCTCCTGCCCCAAGACACTGGACCCCTCCTCCCCACACAGCCTCTAAGGAACACAGCTCTATGGGGTCCCCCCCACTCACCCCAATATGTTTCCATGCCTTCCCAGGCACCCAAGTTAAGACCTGCACTCCCTCAAGTCAGCAAGAAAGCAGCCCTGGTCCATACCCCGCCCACCCGGCCATCTCAATCCCCTCGCCCCACTCCCCAGCTCCCTACCCTGCATCCACCTCTGAGCCTCTGCTTGGCTCTTCTCTCTTCCCAGCATGCCTTTCCTCCCTCTCAGCTTGTCAAGCTTCTAGGCATCCTTGAAGGCCTCATTCAAACCTCATCCCCGCAGGGAGATCTCCCCAGATACCCACCCCACCCCCGCCTCTTTCAAAATCAATCTCCCCACCCCGTCTTCTTTTTTCACCATGAAAATTTTAAAAGTTCTGGAAAAGATGGACACGCCTATGCCCTTGGCCCCAATTCACCGCTTCCACGCTCTATCTCTGTCTCTGTCCCCTACCTCAGCCCAATATAATCACCGCCCTCGGGGAAAGTTGACATCGATATGATAGCATTATCTAATCTTCAGTAACATATTCTAATTTCCCCTTTTGCCACAATAACACCCATTAGAGCTGGGTCTGCGTTTGCTTTTATTTTGGACTCAGGATGCAAGCAAGATCTTGTATTACATTTAGTTGCTGGGTTTCTTTCCTCTTCTTTCATGTGGACACATTACTCCACCTTATGATTTCCCTTTTATGACACTGACTCTTTTGAAGAGTCCAGGCGGTTCTGTAGAATGTCCCTCAGTATCTGGATTTGTCCGGTCATTTCCTCATGATTCGATGCAGGGTAAGGGCTGCCCAACGCCACCTCCTTTCCTCAGTCGCACGTGCTTGGTGCCCCGTCTCAACACTCTGTGTAATCTGACTGGTCCCTGCTGCCCGACTTGTTCGCTAAGTAACCCCGGGCAAGTTGCTTAACCCCTGTCTGCCTCACTTTACTAATCTGTTAAGTGGGCTAATCATAGCAACTGCCCATAGGTTGTGACAATGCCTGAAAACACGCTGGAACAGCGCCTGACACACAGTAAGCGTTCACCAGGATCGGGCTCTGATCCATGTCGTCACGCCTGTGTGTGCGCTGGACTAGTCCGCCAGGTGCCCACAGCTGCACGTGCTTCTGCTCCATGTCCCCTGTGTCCAGAACAGTGTGAGCCCAAAACAAGTCAGAAGGAGCCTGACCTTGGTTCGCTCTAGCGTAATTACAGCCACTCCCACTGTCCTGCCCTCAAGGGACAGAACACGGGTGGAGGTGCTGGCATCAGCTGGCTGAGGAGAAAGCTCTCGGACACCGCGTAGCCCTGGATCTCCACGGGAGGAAGGATGCAGAGAGTGGCTTTAACTGAGCTCCCCGTGTGACAGAGGAGCACGCGGAGGCTGGGGGAGTCCGGGATTCTACCTGGTGGCCCTCGGCCCATGACTCGGCTTCCTGAGCTGGACCATCTCTCGCCATCGGCCTGCTTCTCTCTCCCTCTCGCCTTGCTCCTTCAAAAACCACGTCCCAACATTTTTGAGCATCAAGTCCCAGGTCCCTTTTTTGTGCTCTAACACGAAATCATGTCCTGGAGTGGGAGGGCACAGAGATGTGGATAGTCTGAAGGTGCAGCATCACGGCGAGGGGCTGGCACAGATACCCTCCCTGGATCCTCACAGCAACGTCCTACGATGAGGCTGAGCAATGTGCTCTGCGACCCACAGGGAGGGCAGGATGGAACGAAGATTCAAATCCTGGTCTGTCTGAGACAGGGTCCCTAACCGCGGCACTACCACCGCTTCCAAGGGTGTGTCCACAGCTGCCGTCGTCCGTGTGATCTGGAGGAGCCCCGGCAGCTGCGTCGTCAGGACCCCTCTGTCCGAAGGCCATCTACTGGCTGCTTTACCCCCGCCCCTTATCCTTTGTCAATTATTCTTACTTCCCGCACTTGGATGTCTGAGGTCTCAGCTTCATCTTTGGATCTAGTTTAAAGTTCACCTCCCAAGAGGTCTTTCCTGATACGCCCCTTCTCCCCCAATCTAGGCTAGGTCCCCCCTTAAATGTCCCCACAGTTTCCCTCTTGGTAACACCCATCTTATTGTAATCATTTGCCCAATATCTGCAAGCTTCTTGAAGAAAGTCGGCACTCTATAATCCTTGGTGAGATAGATGGATGGGAACATGGGTGGGTGGGTGTTGACCTGGCAGAATGACTGGATGGTCTCTTTGTCACAGTGCTTCCCCAACACCATTTCCTATCCTTAGGCTGCTGGCCACCAACCCCTTGACCCAGAGCTGCAAAGCCCCCGGCCCATACCCTTCCTCTTTTCAGGAGCACGGAACCCAGTGGCCATGGGGCCCCTTCCCCTCTGTGGGTCCCCTTCGCCTTGGCTAGAAACTGGAATTAGCCATCCCTTCCCTTCCCACCTCACAGAATTACAGTGAGGTTCAAATGAAATTGCATAAGTCAAGGACATGGACACAGGTAAGGCAGAGAGAGGCTACGTGGCTGCCCAGACCACACACCCAGCATCCGTGCTCTGACCCTGTGCACGCTGCCTGCAGGAGAAGACCTGCATGTTCTGGGCCTTCACATCATCCTTACACCCCGTCCTGCCCTTCCCCAAAGTATTCCCGGAATGGAAAGCCCTGGATGGGGACGCAGGAGCGCCAGGTCCTAGTTCTGACTCTAACTTGCTGCGTGGCCTTGAAATGTGCCGTCATATAAAGAGAGCTAACATTTCTTGAGCTCTTACTTGGGGAGAAACGCTATTCGAAATGTATTGGCTCCTTTAAAACTTAACAACGCTATAGGTAGCTGAGGAAACCAACCGAGAAACAGAGATTCGAAGCCACAGAGCATCCGAGTCACAGGGCCAGGATGAAGCACAGGCGCTGTGCTCTCGGCCAGCCTGCCACACTCCCACTGAGCATCGCAGAAAAACAGTACGGTATTGCTCCCTGACTTTGTGCCTCAAACGCCATTTTGAAAAATTTTGCAGAGGGGGTATTTTCTTTCAGACCCTGTCCGTGTCACGCAGCCCAGCCTAGCTCCCAAATGCGTGGCCAGGAGGCCCCTGGTGGGCACAGCCCTTACAGGCTAACAAAACTCCAAAGAGAGTGAGTTCAGGACAGAGGGGTCAGAGTGGGGTACACAGGGCAAGAACTGCACACCAGGAAACCGGGGGTTCACGAGGACCCTCTGACAGAAATGTGTGCTTAGCGCTGGGAAGGACACCAGCTCCAGAAAAGAGAACACTTCATTGTCTGCAGCTGGAAGTGGCCTCAGAGGTCAGCTTCAATGAGGTCCAGAAAAGTCAAGTGACGAGCCCGAGGCCACATGGCTTGCTCAGGGCAGGGCCAGGGCTGTACTTGGCGCCCAGTCATGCCTGTGGCTCTTTCAGTCCCATCTAATAAGCCCCTTCCCAGTTCCTGAAAACAGAATGAGCCCCTCCAGAAGGAAGGGCCTGCAGCTCTAACTCCATCGGTGTAACACCAAAAAGCCTCAATTAATAGGCATGTAATTATTTTCTAAATAAACTGTGCTTGAGTATGTAATAGCGAATGGGAGCATTTGATGAGAAAATCAAGTTATGCGTAATATATAGCTCAGCTCCTCAGCTAACAAAGTGATTTTTATTCCTAGAGCTTGTTAAAACTACGCATTACAGATAGATTACTTCTTGGATGAAATGTCTGCAGCTATTCCCGGGGAGATCCTCCCGCACATCAGATCTGCAATACAGGGGATCCCGTGAGCCAAGAAGGAGGTTGTGGAGTGGGGGAGGGACCAGCATTTACTGAGCACCTACTGAGTGCCTGGGTACCTGGTCTTTTGACATACTTTGTCTCTGTCGTCACCCCAGCCAGACAAGGTGTGTATTATTCCCTCCACTTTACAGAATCAGGAAACTGAGGCTCAAGAAGGGAGCTGCTGTACCCAAGGCTGCCCATCTGGTAAATGACAGAGCTAGGATCTGAGCCTAGCCCTGCCTGGTGTCAAAGTCCACGCACTTCTCACCAGCAGGAGCCTCTCAAGCAGCTCCCTTGTCAAGGTCTCCAGGACCTCCATGCCCCCTCTCCGTAACTGGCACCAGCTACCCTTCCCCTTCCTGTTACAAACTTACACCCCAGTCCCATAGAGCCCCACCCGGGAAGGAGGAAGGTTGCTGGGACAACTGCCTGGGACAACTGGAGGAGGGGGACAAGGAGCTTGACGGGGCCAGGGCTGTGCCTTCGGGCCAGTCCACACCCTCCAGACTCGGGCCCACCCTGGCAATGGGCATCCAGGCCGGGGCCGGATGGAGAGAAAACCCCCTTCTCCCCAGCCCACTCCCACCGGCCTCTTTCCACTCCCACAGAAGCCTGCCTGCTGGGCTGTCTCACAGAGCTGGGGAGGGACAGGGGCGGGGAGGCACCAGGAGAGAGGACAGGAAAAGGGGTGAGGGGAGGGCCTTAGAAAAGTGGCTGCATCCACACCAGCCCTTGGTCCCCAGCTCTCAGGGAGAGAAGTGACATGGACGAGGCACTCATGCTCACCTCTCTGCACCTCCCCGCCATCACCCCCGTCTTACCCACAGGGAAACTGAGGCTCAGAGCCGTGCAGTGCTTCTCCCAGAGCCTCTCCGCTGACGTGGCCCTGTCTCCATCCACACCAGCATCACCCCTGGAAGTCTAACTGCCATCCTTTCCCACCGCAGGCCTCCCTCCCTGCCAGCCTCTCTCCTCAGCACCATCCTCAGGCCTTCCGGAGTCTGTCCCAGGGAGCTGAAAGGGGCTGGAGAAATGACCTTGGCCAAGGCTCCCATTATACAGATGTTGACAGCAGCCCAGCGAACCCCTGATGCATCCTCTGTGCAGGACGCTCCAGACACCTTCAGTCTCTTACTCAGACCCACGCCCACACCCAAGCCCCACACGCCACCCAAACCCCCTCATGCCAGCCCCCTCCCCACTTCCCCTCTCTACCCAGAGTACACCTGACTGCCCAAGTCTGATCTCCCACCACTGTCCTCAGCCTGGGCTTGCCTGGGCCGAGGAGGGCCCTCCCGAGGACTGGCCGGAACAGGGAAAGGGGCAGGAAAGGCCACATCTGGATCCTGGGCCTGAAACGCCCTCCCCCAAACTAGCCATCACTCTCTTTGAGACCAACATTAACCTCAGCCAGGGATGACTTCCTTGCCCTCCTGACCCCTGTGCATGCCTTCACCCAGCCCAGAGAGCGGAGCCCCTCTGAGGAAGGGGTCTCCCGTCCCTGCCCCCTCCCCTCCTGCAGCAGTCAGCCCTCTCCCAGCACCCCCTCTCCCAGGAGCCTCTGCCCCTGACTGGCCCCAAGACTTTTAACCCTCACCATGTGGCCCCCAGACCCTTGCCTGCCCACCCTTCAAGGACCTTGCGCCGACACACACCTTCCTGAATCTGGGGCCAAGAAGGGGAAAGAGGAGGCCGTGGCTTCCTCCTCTGGGACTGGAGGGGATCTGGGGAGGTCTTGGTAAGGATGGGAGGTCTGTGGGTGGGGGGGATGGCAGCGGGTAGAAGCTGAAATTGGGGTAAAAGTGATGGAACCCGAGCAGAACTTTTCCCCAGCCTGGCTTTTCCAGATTTCATCTTCTAGGTCAATGCCCCCTGTTCCTCAGGCCCCTACCACTGCCCCCCTCCAGACTCTTAGGCTGAGCAACTTGAGGGGTGAAGAATTTTCACCTCGGTGTGGGGTGGGAATGGAGAGAGGAGTGGCTCCAAAAAGAAACAAACTCTGTGATGGCTTCCTTCTACTTACAGCTCCTGGACTCAACTGGGGGAGAGGACACTGGGGAGGGGGGATGTACTGACCGGCAGAACCGGGGCCTGGGCCCCGTTGATGGGGACGGACTCAGGCTGAGGGTCGACTCAAGTCAGTCTTTCCTTCTGTCCGTCAGAGGCATAAAGGCCCCCTCCTTCAACACCAACACTCCCCCAACCCCAGGCTCTCAGGGTAAGGCTAAGGTCGAAGGGGGAGGGGGGTTCGACCTCCTAGCTAACGCTACCACACCTACCCAGAGCATGCAGGACAGACAGATCCACGTCATCTTCGAGGGTCCCCGTCCCTGGGGCCACGCCTGGGGACTGCAAAGGGTCCCCCCGAGCTCGCAGCCCCCTCGGAGCAGGCAGAAGGGAGCGCTGAGTCCGCGGCAGCTGCTCTGGCTCCGCCAGCATCTGCAGCGCTCGCCCTGCCTGCCTCCAATTCACCCTCCCTCCCTCTCCTCCTCCTCCCCCGACTCCACCCCCTAGGCCCAGCCTCCTGTCTCCTCCCTCCTCCCAGCTCCACTGGTGGCTTTGGGGGTCAGAAGCCCTGCTTCGCGGGGGGGTGGGAAGGAGGCAGAACAAAGGGACAGCTACTGGAGACAGCCCCTCCCCCCCAGAAGCCACCCCCACCCCCCACCCCAGACACACAACCCCAGACACACAACCCCTGTGAGCCATCAAGCTGCTCCTGCCTTCTGGTTGGATCTGACACTGCCAGGCCTGGAGTCTTCTCTACTTACTGCAGACCTCCACCCCCAGACCACTGATGGAGGGACAGACAGACATGGAACAGCACAGTCCACTTGAGCTGGGGTTCCTCAGCCCCATCCCATCGCCAAGGACACAAGCGTGCCCTCCTGCCCTCGGAACACGAAGTCACTTGCACTCACTTAGCTAGGTCAGTGCCCGGGGCACCCTGGTGCCCACTCGGCAAGCTCAGATCCCACACCACGCTTTACTGAAGAGAAGCCTGGCCTGAGGCCGCTGGAGAACGGCCCTGCCCCCAGGGCTGGGGATTTCATTCCAACTTTTTTCCTACTTTTTTTTTCCCCTTCTTTCTTTCTTTTCTCCAAACATCTGTCCCAGCCCTTCCTGCCCTTCCTAAAAGGAGCCCCGCTCCAGGCTCCCGCGAGAGTCTGTTTTTCTTGACTGTGCCCCGGGCCAACATTTGGTTTGCATTTCCCCACTTCCTCCTCCACCGCCCCTGCTCCCCCTCCCTGGGCCCAGTTTTCACCTCCCACCATTCCACGTGCCTACGTCTCCCCCTACACTGTCCCCCCACCCACCCCCGCCAGCCTTTCCCTCCCCTCCCCCTCACCTTAGCCCAGGGCCAGAAGTTTGGGGTCTGGGGTGGGGGGAAGAAGAGGGGTATCCAAATGTCTTCCCGGGGTGCACAGCAGGGGAATCCAGCAAAATCGGCCCCAGGCCCTCATTGTCTCAACTCCCCCCTCTACCTTCCCCCCCAGAAACTTTCCTCTTTGAGCTCTGGCCGCAGCTGGACCAAGTAAGGGTGGGTGGGGCTGGTGAATCACCCCGCTCTATTTTCTATTTTTTGGAGCCTTCCGGGGAGGGAAAGAGGGCTCAGTCCCAACCCCCCTCTGTAGACACACACACCAGGACACACAGTCCAGCTCACATAAACACACAGAGTGCCGAGGACAGGGCCCCACCCAGAGGAGGCACTCTGAGACCATTTTCTTGGATTGAGTAACTTGGCAAGAAAGTCCTCTTGCTTGAGCTCCTATGCACACGTACCAGCACGGGGTAGATGCCCTGGACCACACGTAAAAAGGGGTATATATCCCCTGCCTCTCTCCCCCACGCACCCAAGAGCCTTCCCTCACCACTCTGTCAGCCCCACACACGGTGCCACCCCAGGGTACAGTCTCTACAACCAGCCTCTCCCCTCAGGAGGACCTGCCCAGACAGGTGTACTGGCTCCCAGCCCATAGTCCAGTCAGGACATCTACCTAGGAAACCCCAGAATGAGAGGGAAACATTCACACTTTGTCTGGGAAAAGGCTGCCACATGTGGATGTGCAGGTTGTGCACTGCACAAGGGACTCTATGACTCGGTGGTTCTGAGAAGTCAGGAGAGGACACTAACGCAAGCTGTCTAATTCTGGTCCCTCCTGGAGCGGGGTACCTGAGTCAAGAGTCTTTGTTCTGATGAAGACTACAAGGTGAGGAATCAGGGCCCTTCTCACATCTCTCTAAGTCCTTCTTCAGAGCTGTGGGGCAATGAAAGATTCTGCCCCTACCGTGCATCCCTTTCCAGAACCACAATGCCTCTGGATATCCCCTTCCAAGCCTGCCAGGGCTCAACTGACAGTTCAGCCAACACTGAAATGGACCAGTGTCCCACATGTAGCTGGCCCTACAGCCACCGCTGGGCATGTCCACAGATGGACGCTCCTGCCAACCCTCCCTCTCTCCACTGGTTGAAACCCAGGGCAGTCAAGGAAGAGTGGTTTTCAGGGGGCCTCTCTGGGAGCCCCTGAGCCCACCCCTAGCCACCATCACCAGCCCTGCCAGCCTCCCAGCAACTTCAAGGGCTCAGCCAGCTCAGCCCTGCCATCCCGGCGCCCACTCCCATCCATCTCCTCCGCCCACTCCCACCCTTTGCTGCCAACGTCACTAGAAGACGTGCCTGCTGGCAGCTATCTTGGGAGTTCTGAGAAATCACCTTGCTGCTTCCCAGAAGTGCTAAACAACAAGACCAAAGACCAAGTCACAGCGACACCAACTTGTCTGGTCTCCCATGAAACCCAAGGGGGCCCTACAGCCCCCAGGCCAGCTCCCTCTCCAGTCCCTTCAGCCGGGACTGAAAATGGGAGTGGAGAACCCTAGTGCTGGGGGTCCCCTCAGAGGAACCCTGCGCCCAGAATTCCCCTTTTCCAAGACCATGGGTGTCTGTCCTGTATCTTAACCTCTCACTGTCAGGAAGTCCTTCCTGTTACCCATCCACCATCTTCCCTGTTGAATGTTCAACTCCGCCACCTGAAGTGTCTCCAACTCTGTGTAATGACCCTATTTCAGGCTTGTTACCCATTATTCATCCTTCACAGCTGGTGTCCCCTCCACTCCAACACACAGACAGGGAGAGTTCCTTGGGCAAGGACATGTCCTGTGTTTTGTATCCCCAGAGCCTGGCATACAGCAGGTGCCAGACATGGTTGAAGAAGCAATGAATCACTCTACCAATCAATGGGTCCTAACATATTTTCCTACTTTTACCATCTACTACCCCTTCCCAAACCTTCCTCTGGGGCCAGGGTGGGCCAGAAAGGGCATTGAAAGGGCGTTGGGCATACCTCGCCTGCCTACCTCTGCAAATGCCTGTAATACCCACCTCTCTTCAGCACCATCTCTTCCTGCCACACCCTGGCCTCTGAGCTCTCTCAGGATGCAGACTCTCCAGAGGCTGAAGCGGTATCACCCATCCTGGGATCCCCATGCCTGGACCAGGGTCTCACACACAGCAGACACTGGGTACCTGCCTCAGCAGCGGCCCCCCACCCTGTGCCATGCCACCCACTGCCCTGGCCATTTCTGCAGCAGCTGGCGTTTAACTCCACTCTCCCCTCTGCACGCAGAGCCTTCCTGCTCGCTGCCCACTGCCCTTCAGCCCTTGGCTCAGCAGCCAGTCGAAGAAACAGCCAGGACTGCAGGCTCTGGGGCTGGCGCTGGGCCCGGAGGTGGGCCGAGCTGAGGGAAAAGTGAGTGAGGGCAGGAACGCAGCTAACAGGCCTCGTAAGCGTGAGCCTGGCACTCCCCTCTCTCAGCCTCAGTTTCCACACCTGCGAAATGACCAAGCTGATGGTCTCAAAGGCCCCTTCCAGCTCCACCTCCTGTGAGGCCACAGATTTCCCAGGCCAAGGCCCCAGCTCTCTCCAATCCATTCTTCTTATCCTTCCACACTTGTCCATTACAAAGTTCTTCCTGCTGTCAGCCCATCTCCTAACATGGCATCAAGTCTTTCCTCTGTCACCACTGGTCACAGAATCTGAAGGTCACCGAACATCAGAGCTGGAAAGACCTGGAGCCTTTCCCGGGGTCACAGTCAGATCCTTCAGGGGCCTGACAGAAGTTAAATGAAGGTAGCGGGCAAGGAGTCTCTGGGGACCTGGAGAGGGCAGGCCCGGCTAAAGGGGATCCCACTCCTCGGTGACAGCTGCTGTGGTGTCAGCAACGTGAGCCCCACACTGTCAAATATTTTGATCTGTCAAGAGAAGCCCCAAATCTATATTATCTTATAAAATCTTTTATATAAAATATGAAAAATGCAAAATTTTACACGTCGGCTTTTTCTTTTTTTTTAAACATTCTGCCGGATTAAATTAAACAAGTCTGCCAGGAGGGTTTGGGCTTTGGGGCACCTCTCACCTAATCAGCCCCCTCATCTAAGAGATGATAATGCTGCAGTGGAGGGAGGGGTTGGGACCAGCCTGAGGTCACAGAGCTGCGGCTCCCGGGCCCCAGATTTTTTGCAAGCACCCCGCTGTCCAGTCACTGTAGGGCCAGAGTCATGCTTTCACCTTTCTCCTGCCAACCTTGCAACCCTCTGCCTTCACACGGGGGCTGCACACACCACAGCCTTCATCGCAGCCAGTCGCAGGGGCCTCCTACCAAATAGGCAGGTGCAGAGCTGGCGCTGGGATTCCCCATCAACGTCCAAATGCAGATCCCAACAGCACAGGACACAGGAATCTGACAAGAAAGCCCTCGCAATGGCGTGGCTCCTTCGGGCTCTGTCCCTCTGGCCCCTGCCCGCGGAAGGATCAATACTAACTAACCAGACACTTAACTGTGGTATCGTACTTAAGCCTCCTACCAGCTCTCATTTTACAGATGTGGAAACTGAGGTGCAAAGAGGTTCGGCAACTTGCTCAGCGCCACACAGGTAGTATGTGTGAGAACGGAATCTGGGGTGTCTGATTCCACATCTCGTGGGGATCAAACATTTTCCTGCTGGGCTTCCCTGGTGGCGCAGTGGTTGAGAGTCTGCCTGCCGATGCAGGGGACACGGGTTCGTGCCCCGGTCCGGGAAGATCCCACATGCCACGGAGCGCTGGGCCCGTAAGCCATGGCCACTGAGCCTGGGCGTCCGGAGCCTGTGCTCCGCGAGGGGAGAGGCCACAACAGTGAGAGGCCCGCGTGCCGCAAAAAAAAAAAAAAAAAAAAATTTTCCTGCTGCTCCTCTAGCAATACCATCACCCAGAGACTAGGGCTCACGGTCCCACGTTGAGGTGATGTGTTAGCTGTTCTCCCCACTCCTCATTCAAGGGCTGCAGCTCCGAGAAGAATGTCAACTGCCCAGGCCCAGGTCTGGCTTGGGGCGGGGAAGAGGGGGCAGGGGGAAGGGGGACACATAGAGGGACGCCGAGGACAGCACTGCCACCTGGGTCAGGATGAGACCAACTGGCTCCCTAGTGGCTCTAGAAGAGCCAACCAGAAGAGAAAAACCACAGTCCTAGCAAGCCCTGGGGCCTGAGATCTGGGTGACGACAGGGTCTGGCCACAGGGCTTCTGTTCAGATAAGCCATGCTGCCTCTCCCTGCTCCCACCCCCATACACACTCAGCCTTTGAGTTCTGGGGGGCTTGGAGCCCTAGCAGAGCCTCCATGTACCACTGGGCAGGATGTTCATTGAACAAGGGTGTAGCCAAGGGGTGAGTGGGGCCTGAAGACTCGTCCATGCTCTACTCACCAAGCCTGGCCCAAGACACATTCATCCTCATGCCCACCAAGGTACCCTATGGGCCAGGGGAGGTCCAGACCCCTGCCCCTATGCCCACTACCCCTCCGGTATAAGATGGAGGTCTCCCCCTTGCACTTCAGAAATCGGAATGCTCCCTAAGATGGAAAGTGAGCTTCCAACCAGGCCCTGTATGGGCCTCAGTTTCCAGCTGACCCAGGAGGGAACATCACTCACACCCCCTTCTCCTACCTCCCCTCCATCAGCACCCTGGATGGGGACAGTGTCCGGGCCCAATCGTAACAATTTTTAATAAAATCCTTCCCAGAGCTCAACTCGGTGATCTTGATATCTTCCCCAGCTCTAATTTCCTGCCTGACTCAGGCCCTCAAAGGCTGGAGGGAGGCAGCTGCAGCTGATCCCCCAGCCCCTCACCCCCAGCCCCCAGCTCAGATCCTAGCCCAGAAGGAGTTATGTCATCCTCAACCTCTGCAAATGAGGAGCGGGAATCGCCAAGTGGACTGGGGTCCGACTGACCTGGTCTCGGCTGGCCATTCCCGCTGCAGGCTGCCTTTTCCCAAATCTGAAAACCCGGACTCCGCAGCATCTGAACTCAGAGCCCACAAGAACGCCGACGGGGCTCTGGCCTTGTGGTCCACAGCCGCAGCGCCTGCCTCTCAGCCAATCACTGGAGACAATGCATTTTGCTAGAAGATTTCAAAGTACACCTTGGGTGACTGGAGCGGGCGTCTGCTGGCACTTTTTCCCCACTGCAGAGTGGCAGTGAGGGAAACTGAGTCCCAGAGGCAGCACCTGGGAGGAGGCGCTGAACAGTCAAGCTTCGTATGGAGTGGAAAAATCCTTCCTATCCATGTGATGGGAAGAATGGATACTGGGAGAAATCCCTCTATTCCCACATACCCCATCTCTGGCCTGTCTGAAGGTCTACAAGGAGGGAGAGCCCCATGGAAAGTCACAACAAGAATAAAGAAAAGATTCCTAATTTTTATTGAGTACCTAAAACAGAGAAAGCACTTGGTAACCACTTCAAATGTCCTACTGCATTTAATCCTCACAATAACCCAGTGATATAGGTATTTTTATAATCCCCATTCTACATGTCTGAAAACAGGTACCGGCAGCGTAAGTGACTTGCCCAAGGTCCACAGCTGGCAGATGGTAGAGCCAGAATTCAAAGCCAGGCAAACAAGCTCTACAGCTGGCACTCAGCCTGGGTGCCACTGAGCCCCTTTCCCCCATGTGACAGGGGCCCCTCTGGCTTCCCTACGGAATGGAGAATGGATCAGAAAGCCAGACCCCGCAGTCCCAGAAATCCTTCCCCTCACTGGAGTCTTCTGGGGGCTCGAGGTCATGCTCTTGGAATTCTCTCTGTGCCTCCAGGGGAGGATTTAAGGTTACCTGCAGTTTTACCAGTTCCCTACTCTGCTGGCCAGCTATGACCCACCTCCTCTCTCTCCCTAACCTCCCCCCTCCACACACACAAGCACGCACACCCTGAAGGCACTGTCAAGGATCTTCTCTGGGAGAAAGATGCTCAACCATGACACGCCCATTCACAGCACTGGGGGTCCCACCAGACCCCTCCTCCCTCACTAAGCCAGCTACTGCCCCAGCCCCCGTCCTTTCCATGTCCGGTTCCCTGGTCCCCCCATCCTCCTGAATAGATAGGAAATCCCTCCTGACGTCCACCAGCTTCATTTCCATCTCACTCTGTTACATCTCAGCCTTAACTCTGAATCCTCTGAACCCATCCGGGGGAAAAAGAGACATTTCCAGGAACTTGCCCTCCCTTCCCACAGAAACGTGAGAGGGACGCTGAAAGCCCCCAGAAATACTCCTCTGTGCCCAGCTCTCCAACGCCCTCGCACAGACTCCAGTGTTATCCTTCAGACTTCCAAGATGCTGTGCCCTGGCGGTGAGGCAGCCACTCCCCCTTGTGGATCCATGCATGAGTGGGGGCTCCCCCAGGAGTCCCTAAACTCTCATGAAAGCCACGCTGACAGCGGTCAAGGTGGGTGTCCCTGAGGGCGGCGAGAGGGTGATAAACCTGACGCCTAGGTGACCGAGGGAGGAGAGTGCCTGTCGGGGACGGGTGGGGCAGATGCCAGCTGAGTTTACCTGTCTGCGGAGGCAGAAGCGCAGGGGCAGGAAGCAGGAGAAGAGGTACTTGCTCCATCGAATCACGCAGGAGAAGCACCAGCTCATCTGAGTCATGTTTAACCCCGACGTGCGCGCCCCGGGCGCAAGGGTCGGAAGCAGGACCGGCTGCTCCGGGGAGGTGGTGAGGAGGAAGGCGAGAGACCCGCCCCGTGGTCTCCCGGATGCTCAGCCCCGCAGGAGCAGCCCGAGTGTCCCGGCCCCTCTAGCGGGAGGAGCTCGACAGAGCCCCCGAGGCGCGGCCCCGACGTGGCTCCATCTCCCCCGGAAGCCCCGGCGGGAGACGCGGGCGCTACAGGGCGCTTCCACCCTCGGGGACTTCCTCCAGCTGCTGCCTCTTTCCTCCCCTCGTTGTGACAGCCTCTGCCTGCCGGTCTCCCAGGCGGGCTGTGGGGGAGGGGGGCGGGGGCGGGCGCAGGCACCCCGGCAACTTCGGAGGCGGCTCGGGGAGAGGCTCGCAGGAGAGGCTGAGGGGCAGAGCAGAGGCGGTGCCAGGCGCCAGGCGACCACCTGCGGGAAGGCGCAGCGGCGGTGGCGGCAGCATTGTGCTCCAAGCTGCAGTGAGTGTGTGAGTGTGCGCGTGTGTGCGTCTGTGTGTGCGGATTCCCTCCAGACCTCACTCTAATTTCCACATTGCTCCCCAGAGCATAATGTGATTAACTTAAACGGAGACCTCCGGCTTCCATGACTGAAGCAGAAACATCCCTGGGCCTGGCATGCACGTCAGGACACCGAACACAACCTGGACGGGCTGTCCCAACTCACCAACCTCTGACCCTGGCCACACCTCGACCCCTCTGCCTGGATCTCTCTCCAGCCAACTACAGGAGGGAGCTCTGAGCATCCAAACGCCCCCCACAAGCTGGAAGGGCCCCTGCCTAAGAGGCTGAACCAACTCAGATTGATGAGAGCGGGCTGGGCCCCCCACAGCTATGGCTGAACCTCCCGCTCGGGGTTCAGGGTGTGCCACGTCCCATCACATCCTGCCCCGTGGCCGCCACTGGAGAACAGGGACCCTTCTCTGCCTCTGCTGTGCTCAGAGGATGTGAACAGGGGTTGGAAGCATCTCAGGAGAATTGTTTGGGGGTCACCATACTGTGACCCTGGAACCAGGGAGCAGGAGGAAGAGAGAGGTGAGAGGAGGTGCTGGACTCTGGAGAGAGGGAGAGAAGACGCAGAGAGACAAACACAGAGGGAGACCCACAGACAGACTTCGGGGAGGTGGAAAGAGGCGGCTGTGAGCTCTGCCCCTGGTTCTGTCCCTGCAGAGAAACTGGGAGGGGAGCCAGCCAGCCAAGCCCAGAAAGAAAAAGGGCGGGAGAGCTGCGGCTGCGAGCAGGACCCTGCCAGGGCCTCCTCCACAGCAACAGACCACTGGAGCCCAGCCAGGGCGCTCCCAACCCCCGCGCGCCGCCTCCGACCGCTGCCTGCACTCCCGGGCCCGGGCTTCCCTGGGCACTGTACCGGGGCTGTTTTTCCTGGCAATGCTGTCTCTCTGTCCTCAGGGAGACAATGCTGTCCTTCTTCCTCAGGGAAGGATGGGGACACACAGACAGCATTGCAGGGGCTCCAGGCAAGGTCTCCCTCCCGACATGCAGAGTTTCTCAGCGAGCTTACTCCTGCCTCCAAGCTCCCCCCACCCCATGGGACTTCTCAGGCCCTCCCCACTCCCCAGTTCATCTCCCCACCATGAGACAAGGCAGTGGGGTGCAGCGCTTTGGGGGAGGTTGACAGGAACACAGTGAGGGAGGGGGGAAGGGGGCCCTGCTGGTACGCACCAGCTCTAGCCAGCTCTCTAGCACCAGCTAGAGAGACGAGGAAAGACAGACACTGGGGCCCTCAGCCCTCAACAGTGCCCAAGCAAAGGGTCCCTCACTGTCTTCCCACACACACCACCACGAAGGCTCTGGATGAAAGCGGGAGGGGGCGTCACGGAAGTAGGCGGAGATGTAATACGCGAGCCCCTCCCTAGCAGGCCCTGCCTTTGCTCTTGCCCATGACCTACAGTGAAGTGCCTGGCACTGCTGAAGTCCGTGCCAGGCCTGCAGAGGGGCCCTTCCTCCTCTTTGGGGGGCCTGCGATCTTCACAGCCCTCCCCACCCTGGCGCCAGAGGAAATGGCTGCGTCGTGAGATGTGAGGAAACTGGGCTTAATCCACAGCATGTGGAACAAAGTTTAATCAAAAGGAATCACTAGGGCTTCTCTGGTGGTGCAGTGGTTGAGAGTCCGCCTGCCGATGTAGGGGACACGGGTTCGTGCCCCGGTCCGGGAAGATCCCACATGCTGCGGAGCAGCTGGGCCCGTGAGCCATGGCCGCTGAGCCTGCGTGTCCGGAGCCTGTGCTCCACACGGGAGGGGCCACGACAGTGAGAGGCCCGCGTACTGCCAAAAAAAAAAAAAAAAAAAAAGGAATCACTGGTTGAATTTTTCAAACAGAAGGAAGTTCCTCAGGTAGGCTGAAGTGTGGCCCTGCCTAGACTAAGAGAGAAGGACAAGATGATTTTCTTTAAGAGGATTCTTAAGACTCCTCAGCACCAAGAACATGAAAGGCACTCATCAAACAGAAGGAAGGAAGAGCAGATGGGAAGAAAGAGAAGGAAGTGATTTCTAGGTTCAGCCCTTCCCTACAAGGAGATCCTGATAAAAAGGGCTCAGAAGGGCCAAGGGCCTTCATTTCATCTACCGGCCAGCAGGAGGTGTCCTTAAGCCAGTGACCCTCCAGAAAGGAAGGGAAGAGCCCGTGGCTGACAGAGATAGGAAGCCAGGCCCAGCACTGCCTGGGCTTCTCCCCGGCTCCCTCCTCCCAGCCCCTGGTCCCACCACACCTCCACAGAGCTTCAAGCCCAGCGTTGCGGCTCCTGAACGAAGTCCTGCCCCCAAGGCAGGACGTGGAAATGTGTCCTCGGGAGTTTGGTGCCTCATGGGAAGTCACACATCCTCTGTTCTGTTTTCATCACCAGAGGAGATCAGAACCCTGAAGAGAGCAGCTACAGGATCCCCAGAACCTCCTGGAAAGCTTTAGCAAGGATCCCCATGCTTCCTCTTTCAACTTTTGTGAAGGTGGGGAGGGGGTCCAATCTCAGAAGTTCGTCTTTCAATTTCAGTCTCTTTCTCCTCAAAGCACCAGAAACTGCATCTGGTAGGTTCTTGCATGCATCCCATCCCCCATCTCTCCTTCCAGGCCCCCAAGCGTCAGGGTCAGAGATGCAGGATTTCACAGAATAGATCAGACGCAGATGTTCAGACATAGGGGACCACGGATAGGGATGAGTCTGGGCAGGGTCTGCTCTGTCACAGGAGCCTCAAGTCAGACCCCAACCTGTCTGCAGCCCCCGTTTGGGTACCTGACAACAGACCCCCAGCTCCTCACCTCGGCCTCCCCAGTGGAGCTTGTGAAAAGCTGGCCACCATCCTCGGAGGGTTAACCAATCCTCTGGGGACGCTTTGTCTCCCCTGCCCGGTCCAGCCTCCCGCAGACCCCCCGGCCTGTCTCCCTGTCACCCCTGGGACCCCGGCCCTTCCTCTCTCTGCCTCCTCAGCTAGAGGCCAGACTGCTAAGCAGGGCTGGATGTGGGCCTGGCCACGGCTGGAAGGAGAAGGAATTTCTTCTCCACACCCCACTCTTGTTCACACAGCCCAGAGACCCGGATTCTGAGTCCAGGCCAGGGAGGAGATTCCAGAGCCTAGAGCCAGGTAGGATGGAGGCCACATTCACAGAAAGGGGGCTGCTCCGCCCCCACCCCACCCCCGTCCCCCCTGCTCCCCACCACCCCTGAGAAGCGGGAGAAGAATGGGAAACTTCCCAGAGGCATCCAGAGAAGGTGTCAGGGAAACAAGAGAGCAGGTCACAGCCACCAGCTCCCTGGGGACAGGGTAAGCACAGATTCTCCTCTGTCCCATGTCCCCAGGGCCACAGTGCCCCCGGCTGGTTTTGTCTGTGGCGAGACAAAGGCGGCTCCTGTGAAGGAAGAATGGCTTGGGCATCTGATCGGAGGCTCCGGGTCTTGCTTTCACACCAAGAGAGATGCACAGAGGCCACTCCCTGGAGGCCCCCAGCCTTCCTCCTCCATCAGATGGGGACAGCTCCGGCAGGCCCAGCCCCCCACGTGCTTGCTCACAGCTACAGTTGATTTCACCACCCTCCCAACCACAGCAATTCCTCCCGCGGCCCCCAGGGGGCTCCTACTTGGGTCTCACCTCAAAGACTGGCATCCCCAGAGCCTCAACACGGCCACCAGGGACGGATTTCACCAGCCCCACTCATGGTTAAACTACCCAACCACATTCAAGGTCCAGGACTCCCACACAGCAACAGAACTGGGGTCCCTCCAGAGCTGGGGGTCCCATCTCATGTGGACTCCAACGTCACCTTCTCGGATCACCCCACTAAAGTCCTTCCGTCGTGCCAGCTCCCAGTCTGTGTGACACCAGCAAGTTCATGTCTTCAGAGCACGCAGCACTTATTGATAGATTTGCTCACTTCCTCACTGTTTCACCCCCTCGCCCCCAGATTGTTGGCTCCCAGAGGATCTTGGCGGTCATTTATGGTTGCAGTCCCAGCACCCAGCTCCCAGCACCCAGCACTCAGCACTCAGCACTCAGCATGGTGCAGGGCACAGAGTCGATAAACATGAGTTACTTGGTAAATTGGTAGGTTGACTGCATGAATACAAGAAAGAAGAAAGGCAGGCCATTCCTGCTTCTAAATCCAGAGTCCCTGCCCCAGCCCTGGACTGCGGCCACTGAGGAGTGTCATTTTCCAGATTCTTAACTGCTACTGCACCAGGACAGTGGGATCTTTACGCATCCCTACTCCACCCACCCCTGATGAGGGGCCACCTCCTTATTCTGCTCCTAAACATCCAGTACCGGTTCCAGTTAAACTTGAAAGAGACCCCGTGCCTTCCCCTGCCTCCCCCCAACCCTGACAGCACACGATTGACACATGAGGACACTGAGTTCCCAGAGAGGCAAGCGGACTTGCCAGGAGTCACACAACCAAAAAGTGGCAGAACCAGAACGGATCAAAGCCCTCCATTCCTGGCTCTTTGCTCTTCCACAGCACAATGCTGCAGAGGCGGGAGAGGAGAGGAAATGTTTCCCCTCACAGATATCCTGAGGAGGTGAACCCATAAGTTCTCTTTCTCCCCTTTACCACTACTAACCCGGGTCTCTGACCCCTCACAGGCAGGAAGTTCCTCTTGATATCTGACCTCCATCCCTGCTCTCAGATTCCAGACCATTTCCTCTTAGACTGCCTCGCCTGGGGAGGAACGACTTGGTCGCCCTCTCCGCACAATAAATGCCTTCAGATACTGGCAGCTCATTATTCAAGCCCCCATCCCCACCCTTCTCTGTTCTGCAGGCTGAAAATCCTGGGTCCTCTGGGCCCCTTTCCAAATGACTTCCATCACCACCCAGCAGCTGACATGATAAATGGGTGGGGGAAGGGTGGGGACAGACCTGGAGTGATGGTGGGTATTGACCCACTGGGGAGCCCGAGGCCTGGGCTGCCTTTCCGGACAAGCCATGGCATCTAGGGGTGGAGAAGTGAGAACAGGGGCCTGCAGTCATCCTGGTCATCCCTCTGCCCCTGGGGTGTTCATTGCAGGGCCTAGCATGGAGACTGCAGACCGAGGAGCTGGGCTGCTGGGTCTGAGCCCAGGCTCCCGCAATGAGATTAAAGCAGGGACTGTCTAATTTATTCTGATGGAACCAGGAGAGGGAGTGAGATGAATGGAGAGGGCAGGAGAGAGGGGGGAAGGAGGGGCAGGGGAAGGTCCAATCTGGGAAGCCCAATTGCATCAGAACCGGCTGATACAATTACCGTCCACCCCATCCCCGCCCTCTCCCACACAGCCCCCTCCCCGTCCTGGGAAAGCAGCCCACTGACTGCCCCTGAACTGGACAGAGAGGGCAGTTGGGTGGGGAAGGTACAGGAAGAGAGCAGCTGGGTTAAAGCCCCGAGTCCGAAGAACCAAGATGCCCCAAAAAGGCAAAGATAGTGACAGTGACTGGCAGACAGCAAGAGACGTCAAAGAGAGAGGCAAACGGAGGTAGATACAGACAGATAAGCAGATCCCTCCTACCCCCCTATTCTCACCTGACAACCTTCCTCTATCCCGCTCCCTGGCGCCCCTCACCCCTCTCCAGCCAGGACATTACACTGGTCTGCTCTCCTGGGCCCATCCCTTACACTGTTTCTGCAAAGTGAGGAAATGGGAGAGAGGCCAGGAAATGAGACCCCAGGACTCTCCAGTCCCCACTCACCCCAGGGCCCTCAGTCCATGCCCTGCAGACGTCCAGGGAGCTGTGAGAAGGAAGGAGGGCCAGGAGGAGCCAGGCCACTGAGACAGATCCCAGGTGGACCCCAAGATGGACATGAGGACAGGAGCAGGGAAACTGAGCTTTCAAGAGAGCCATCCAAGATGGAAAAGGCAGTGGGGCTGAGACTGCCAATGACCAGAGAAGTGAGAGAAAGCCGGTGTGAGTGGAGAGGAGACCAGCAAACAGAGGGCGGAGGAAGTCGGGAGGCAAGAAGACAAGAGAAAGGTGGAGGGCTCCGACCATCTCACGAAGAGCAGTGGGGGAGGGTCAGCATCAGGGGAGTGGGGGGAGGACAGGAATAAAGAAAGAGGAGAGGAAGCATGATGTGCCACCAGTCAGGCTGCCAGGGAAACCGAGGCACGAAACAAGGTGACACGGCCTCATCTACAGGTTCCAGAAGCAAGCAGGGCCTGGGGCTCCTGGAACTCCCACCAGCCCAGACTCAGACCACTGAAGGGGCAGACACAGAGCAGAGTCTGAGCTGAGACCCTCAGGGCCCAGCTGCGGCCCCTGTAGTCAGAAGCCAGACCTGGGTTAAGGCTCTCAGGGCACTTGCTTCCTCACTAGGAGAAGGCCACAGCTGGTCCAGGGGGGCAGGCCTGGAACAAGCTCTTGCGAGGCCCTCAAGCACCCCCAGATGTGAATCCTTCACCACTCCACAGAAGCCAGGAGAGCCGGCACGTCAGTGCACCCGGGCTGGACCCTGCATTAGATGTGGGTAAAATCCCTGCATCCCTTCAAGTCAAGGCTGGAGGCTCTCCTGGGTCTGCAGATTTCCATTTGCTCCAGTGACCTGAATGGTACAACGCAGCTTCCTCTTCCCCCTCCTAAAAGGGTCCCAGACCCCCTCTGTGAACCACTTGAACCTGGTTTTTGGCATATCCTATTCTCACTCTGTCTGGGAGCTTCTGGATAGAGCAGGGCAGGCCTGGCCCCAGTCAGACCAGAGAGAATGAGTTTACTGATGCAGCCTCCCCCGCCCCATCGCAGCCCTGTGGATGGATGAACAGAGTCATGAAGCCGTGAGGGGTGAGGACTCGGACCCAAGGGTAGGAGGAAGCACCCCAGACTAGGCTTGGGGCACAGCCCCTCTGGGAGCCCCAGTGTCCTCATCTGGGGAACAGGCACTGTTGCATTTGCTTTTTTTCTTCCCAGTGCAGTTGAGAGCATGCCAGGGAACACGTATGGGAAGCGTCACCTCCATCGTCCTCACTCTCACCTCCCAAAGAGAAAGACTGAGGTAAAAGCCAGCAGATACCAAGGTCTGAATCCTGGCCCTGACACTTACCAGCTATGTGACCTTGAAGAGATTATTTCTCTATTCTGAGCCTATTTCCTCTTCTATAGAATGGAGACAAGGATCCTAACCTCATGGGTAGTTGTGAGGATTAAATTAAATGTGAAAATGCCTGGCACTGCACCCAACTCATCCAGGCATTCTTTGGAGCTACTGGACAAATATCTCAGTACGTGGGTCCAGGAGGGGCACGCTGGGGTGACTATAAAAGCAAATTCACCCACCCCGAAACCCTTCCTGGGTCTGCTAGCTGCATACTACACACCCCACCCCCACCAGACAGATGCTCTGCATCAGAGCCCTGGGCAAGAGCACCCTGTCTGGAACACACAGTTCACACTGCCATCCGGGGAATGGAAACCCGAGGAAGAGGAGCCAGGAGTCCCGGCAGGATGAAGCCAAAGCAGCATTGTTAGGAAGATGTTGGAAGCAGGCCAGAAGAGAGGTGGAATGGGGGGCACATAGCCCAGAAGAGGCTGGAACTCAGGAAGAGGGAGGAACTGAAGGATGCCTCTCAAGCAGGGGAGACAGAAAAGAAAGCACAGCAGTGAGTTCCTAAGCTTCCCGCCCCCACTGAAGATAATCAGGAGGAAATGGCCAGGACTAAGCAGGAAATACTCAAGTTAGACAACAGGCAGAACTTCCAATAAGGCACCACAGTGCCAGAGAGGCCTCTGTTCTCACCCTACTATTCCCCCACTCTCCTCTTCTAAACCCCAAGTCAGGTTTGAGTCTTCAACTTCCTATGACTTAGCATAATACCTCAGTGTTAGAAGTTCCTGTTCACTTTAGCAGGAAAACAGGCCGGCCCTGCCCCACCCCCACCCCGGTCCCCAAATCTCCAGCGTTACTCAGTCCAGAACCTTCTGTATGGATTCTCTTGCCAAAACCAAAACCCATTCCCATCATCCGTGGCCATCTTAGATCCCTGGGGTAGGGGAACACTTTCCATGCAGACATGCACACCAGCTTTCTCTCACTTCTCTGGTCATTGGCAGTCCTAACCCCACTGCCTTTTCCATCTTGGATGTCTACTCCTCATCCATCGGAAACATCTTCCTCAACCAGGCCTTGCCTAGGCCACTCACACCTGGTTCTGTCTAACCCCAGATTGTCCCCTTTCTTAAGTTTCTGTCTCTGGGAGGCAGAGGAAAGTGTGCAGAGGCTGAGGATGGGGATAGAGGTGGTGGGAGAGGTGAAGCAGCTTGGAGGACAGGGCGGAGCCCTCTTAGGGAAAGGCTGATGGAACCCCATGATTGTTGCTGAAAGTTCGTAAGAAAGGGCTGGGCACTGGTTAGAAATGGGCTATATTTTGTTTAAGGGGCCAAAGGAAGGAAGCAAACATGAGCCTGCAAAGAGAGGAATTGTGTACATCGTACATGGACACACATAAAACACGCCCTTACAGGACAAGGTGAGGGTCCTGGAGCCAAAGGTCCAGGGCTGGGACTCTGTAGATGAGGAATGGGGGATCAGGACAGGAAGGAGTGGAAGGGGGTAGAGCTGAGTATCCCTGGAGAGAGAAACATAGGTGCCAATGGAAACTTCTGGCCAATTTGGACCCCAAATAGCATGCAAATCGGATGCAGAAGAATATGCAAATGAGGTTACTTTACAGGGAATTCTTTGTCTATGCCCTGCTTGACTATAAGGAGATGTCAGTGCAGGGCTGCCCTGGAGGTAAGAACCACCCCAGTCTTCCTCCTTGAGACCCCCATCTCCTTGAAGGAGGCCCCTCCCCCTCCAGCCTTGGGCCCCAGGGACGGGGGCCTCCTGGGGCCTCGCCCTACCCTTAAGTCTCTTTCTAGATCCCCAGACCTCCTTATATCTCTGCCCCTCACACCCCAAACTTCCTCTTCCACAAGGGACTTATCCCTTAACCCCACAGAAGGGGGGACTCTGCGTCCTATGGAGAGAAGCTTTCTACCGATGAAAACAGGAAGGGCGGCAGCAAAGGGAAATCAAAAGATCAACAATCATGGGGGCAGCTCAGGCAGCAAGGCCCACGGGGATCATCCCAGTCAGCCCCCGGCCTTCCCGGAGATCCCCCCCAGCCCAGGTCAACCAAGGGCCCTCCTGGCTTAAAGTTCTTCCAGAAGGGAGACTCCAGAGCCTCCCCAGATCAACGTGTTCTCTGGCTTCACAGCCCTGGCTGCTGGGAAGTGCTTCCTAATGTCTGACCTCCAGCCCTTCTGCTGCTCTTTTCACACCTGCTGGTGGCTTCACACCTCACATCCCATCAATGGCCTCAAGGCCATAACTAAGAGAGCTGATTTAGGAGGAAGGGAGTGGAGGATCCCCTGCATCTGGGTCAAGAAAAGGCTGCATCTTGCAGCCCTCCTCACCAGTCACAGCATTCCTGCCAGCCTCACTCCACGGCAGGTGAAGGAGGCCCCGGCCCAAAGGAGCGAAGAGGATACTTCCGGGGAAGTTGGCTGATGGAACACACACGTTTTACATGCTCCCTCTTGAAACTCCTCTAAAGCAACAGGAAAGTTGTTGTTGTTTTAAGGAAAGCATAAAGCCTGGAGGATCAAAAAAAAGAACCAGCGCTTCTCTGGTGACACAGTGGTTGAGAGTCCGCCTGCCAATGCAGGGGACACGGGTTCGTGCCCCGGTCCGGGAAGATCCCACTTGCCGCGGAGTGGCTGGGCCCGTGAGCCATGGCTGCTGAGCCTGCGCGTCCGGAGCCTGTGCTCCGCAACGGGAGAGGCCACAACAGTGAGAGGCCCGCGTACCACAAAAAAAAAAAAAAAAAAAAAAAAAAGAACCAAAAAGAGGGAGAGGAGACTACAGGAGCAATGTTTGGCACAGCACAACCACTGCAGTTGTTAAGAACCAAAATACTTCTGGTCCAGTGGGTAAGAAGTTACTGGACACCCGCCCTCTCAATGCTCTAGCCCCTCGCCTGGACCCAAAAAGGCTAATTCTTGTCTCATAAGGGGCCTCAGGACCCTCTCCAGCCTCTCAGCGCAGTCCCTAGGATCTCTTGTTAAATATTTTGATTATCACCCCTGACAACAATGTCAAGATTCTGGGAGTCGGAGAGCAAATGGATGTGTGGGAACTGTGAGCCTGAGAAAGCTAAACCCTGAGCGGCCTGCGGAAAAGCCAGGAAGCCGCCAGATTCTTCAGCGCAGAACTCCTCCATGGCTCAGGATCCGTGGCATTGGAATACCTTGGTCGGGGGTGAGCGGCAGTGGTGAATGTGAACCTGAACCAGGATTGGTAGGACACTGAAGAAGTGGTTAGATTTCCAGATCCTCTCCTTGACCCCTACCAGAAGAGAGGAGATTCATTCCCTGGAAAGGGTAAGACAGCGGGCTCTGGCCCCAGGGCCACCAGGCACAGTGGAGGGCATGAGTACTAATAGAAAAGAGGGGGTCAAGTGAGTGTTTACTGAATATGAGGCAGCCAGGCCCGTACCTGCCCCGAGGCAGAAAAGTGAAAACTTCTCTGGAGATCTGGCAAGCCCAAGGGGAGAGACCCAAAAATATTGACAGCAGTTTCCCTGATACAGCAGCCAGCGAAGCCCTCAGCTGGTCCATCCCCACCCCCCAGGACAAAGAATCCACTTTTTAGTGTCCCACTTAAAATATAAGTGGAAAACCCAGGCTCCCAGGCATCTGAGGAAAGCTTAGCGGAGAAGCAATAGAGACCAACAGCAACTTGAAGAAAGTAAGTGAAATTCAGTGGGAAGAACACTTTGAGAAAAAGTTAGTAATATCCTCAGAGAGATCAGAGAAGAAAATGCATCCATGAAACAAGAACAGCAGGTAATAAAATAAAAAGAATATTCAGAGAGCAACAGTAAGAAAGTTCTTGGGAATTTAAAAGCACAGAACCCAGATGGAGGCCCACGCTGGGCACCCAGCCTGTACTTGCCCCTTCACCCACTCTGCACAATGTGGCAGAGGCCAGGCTCTCCTCTCCAAGGAGCTCTGCAGACCCCATAGGGCCCCCAAGTCCATGATGGGAGTCATCTGGAGACCAGAGAGGACATGGAGACCCAGACACAGGGGGAGATCCAAAGGGCCAGGAGGAGACAGAGGTTCCACAGCTGAGGCTGAAAAGCAACGGAGGCTGCCAGCTTGGTGAGCTTATGGACATCCCCCGGGAGTCCTGTCAACCACTGACCCAGCAGCCATGTGCCTAGCAGTGGCGCCATCATACAGGTAGGAAAGCTGATGCTCGGAGAGCCTGAGTCATTGCTCAGAGTCTAAAGCAAGGGAAGGGCAAAGCTGGGAGTGAGAACTCATCTTAACTCAACACGCATGCAACAAAACCAGCTACGGCTGGAGTGACTGCCTCCAGTCTGACAACCTGCGCTTGGATTCAAGTCCTAACCACCGACACTTACCAGCTAGGAATCCTCGTTTGATCTTGGCACTCAGCTCGCCTCTTTCTGCCCACGTGTCACACATCAGCACCAGAAAGTTCCTCCCAGGTATCCTTGGGGCCCAAGGCCCTCCAACCAAGCTTCTGGCCACAGCAGGGTGGTGGGGAGGCCCCAGGGCCCCAGTGGACTATGTGCCCCAAGGAGACCATGAAGGACCTGTGGGCTGGACCCTGCCTCTGCCCCAGACTGCCTTGAAAGCACATCACGCATGGGTCTATTTTTAGCCAGGCCCCAGCGGGCAGCCAGCCACTCAGTGTTATTCTAGACTGTGGGGTCATCGGGCTGGCCGGGGTAAAGGGGAGCCACAGCTAAGGCTGTGGAAATAGTACCCCTGGGAGGAAGCACCCTGTAGATCGAGGCGGGGCAGGAAGAGTGGGGGTCCAGGGCAGGGAGTCAGGGCCAGGAGGGCTGAGCTGGGGACAGAAGTCAAGGAAAGGCTAGGGCTTCCCTGGTGGCGCAGTGGTTGAGAGTCCGCCTGCCGGTGCAGGGGACATGGGTTCGTGCCCTGGTCCATGAAGATCCCACGTGCCGCCGAGTGGCTAGGCCCGTGAGCCATAGCTGCTGAGCCTGCGCGTCTGGAGCCTGTGCTCCGCAATGGGAGAGGCCACAACAGTGAGAGGCCCGTGTACCGCAAAAAAAAAAAAAGAAAGAAAGAAAAGGCTAGAATACTGGGAAGGCAGCAGGCGACAGGGCCTCCCTGGAACTGGCATCGAGGGGCAGGGAGGGGTACCTGTCTGGTGTCTCCTTGGTGAGGGGGGCAGTGCCAAGGAAGGCAGATGCCAGGGTGAGAATGAGGGACGTGATGGAGACAGTGAGCTGTGCAGAGAGAGAAGGAGCAGGAGAGGGAAAGGAAAGAGAAACAGACAGACAGAATGACAGACCCAGAGAGAGAGCCAGGGGCGGGGAGGGGTGACAGCACCCACTTCCGGGGCCAGAGAATCACTCCCAAGCCTGCTCTCCCCCTCCTCAAAGGCACCCAGTCTCCCTTCTCCCACTAGGGTCTCTCAGCCTTGGTGTAGGAGCCCCAAGACTGCTCTGCATCCCTGAATCCTTTCAAGATTCTCCCTGCCCACCGCCCATATAAAAGAGGACAAGCTGGGGCATGACACACGCATGTGTACACGCATACACACACATACATACATACACGGCCTCCTGAGAAGAGACCAGACAATGGAGAGGGGAAAGGGGTGTCCCTTTGTCCCCCTGCCCAGCCTTGGGAGTTCAAATCCACACAAAGAGCTTCACAAAGGGCCTCTGGCTCCCAGAGGGGGAGATAAAAGGGGGAGGAGGGGAGGAGGAGAGGGGAGACCCCAGAGCTGGAAATTCCTGGTCAGTGGGTCTGGGAAGCAAGATGGGGGCTGTTCTCACAGCCACAGAGGCTGCTGGAGAGCTTAGGGGAAAGGGGAAGCAGGGGTGGGGCATGGGGCTCCTGTGCTCAGTGGGTAAGGAGAAAGCTGGGGCGAGAAGTGGCTTCCTGGAGGGGGCAGTCAGAAGTGCCGACCTGCTAGAGGCAACTGAGGGAGAGGTAGCTGTGTTTCCCTGGCCAGCCTGAATGAGAGGGGCAACAGGACTAACCCCACCCCAGCCCCAAAGAAGGCAGATGAACCCCTACCCGTTCCCTACACTGCCTCAGGTCTGGCAGGGGGGACAGTGGGTGCCTTCAAGGCTGAAGGCCAGGCCAGGAAGGGGGGTGTCCCAGGAGGACTGCCTGGTCAAACAAGACAACGACTTCTTTCTCCCAAGAGACCACTGAGAACAAGAGGAACTCCAACCCTAGTACAGTTGAGGGAGGCTGTCTTGCTCAGCAGAAAGAGAATGGGTAAGAGGCAGGAGGTGGGCCAAGTGCAGAGAGCCAGGAACCCTAAGAGCTGGCTCGCATCCCAACTCTGCACTTACAGTAATGAGACCATGGACAAGTCACTCCCTGGGCCTCAACCTCCCCATCTGTGAAATAGGGTGATAATGGCTGCTCACATGACTTTTCAGGGTTGTTGTGAGCATCGTGTAAGGCTCGTTTTAAGGACATTTATTATCATTATTGCTAAATGACCTCTGACCTGTCTGCCAAGTCAGAGACCCTAAGCCCAGGGCTCTCCCCATCCCTCTCCCTCTTTGTGAAAGAGGCTCAGAGGTGAGGCCCTTGGCCAAGCCAGCAAGTGAAGGGGTCAACCAAATGACTTCAAAGGCCCCTTCCAGGAGGAGAAGGAAACTGATGTTTATTGAGGGCCTGCTAAGTGCTGGGAACTTTACCTACATCGGCCAACTTAATCCCCTCCCTAACCCCGCGAGTAGGTGTTATCATTCCCATTTCCCAGATGAGAAAACTGAGGCTCACAAAGTTAATCAGTGGCAGAGACCAGACCTGCAACCAGATCAGTCCTGCCCCTGGTTCCAGACTTTTCTGCTACAAGCCCTCCCTCATTTTATTGGTATCTGTCCCACCCCTCACCCCCAATCCCTGAACCCCAGAGCAGAGCTCTGAGAACAGCCTCTTCCTAGCACACCCATCCCCAGCTGACCTCAGGATTCAGGAGTCCAGACTGCAGAGGGTGAAAAAACAGGGAAAGAGGTGCCAACAAGACCAGAATGTGGACGGGCTGGAACAGTGCCACCTGCCCACTGTGTCCCACAGCTTGGCATATACTCTTTCCAACAGCTTGGCAAGGTGGGCTCTACTGTGCCCATTTCACAGGTGAGGAAGCTGAGGCTCAGAGACACGATTAGTTTGCCCAGGGCACCCAGCTAGGAGGCAGTAAGCAAGGACTCATCAGCTGCCTGTCCCCAAGTTCCTGTTCCCTTCACGACAGGGCCAGACTTGGGAGAGGCAGTGTTGAGTCATACAGGGAGCCCAGGGGTCTTGCAGGAGAACCATGAAGAACTGCTCTCCCCCCAACCGGTTACCTCCAACACACTCAGCCCCTGCTGGCTTTGCTGCAATTCCATGAAGAAACAAGGGAATAAATTAGCCCTGCTTAGCATATTGAGTGGCTGGGGATCAAGAGGCCGTCTGGGTGGCTCACGCATCTCAATGCAGTCTGCAGTGGTGGGGAGCTGAGCGGGGTGGGGGGGGGGGACAGTCTGACCGGGCTGGGCCTGGTCCGACCGCCCGCAGACGGCCTCAGCTCAGTGCCCAGAAACACTTGCTTCCACTCCAACTTCATTCCCCTAATGGTGTCACAGCTTGGCTCGGCTCTCTGCACCCCTGCCCCACACTCCGGCCAGCCGGGCCAGTCCAGCCAGTCCCAGAGGACACCCAAGGTTAGCATCAGGGGTAGTATCGAGCTGCCCGGCCTCTCCTAGGATGAACTTTGAGGTGGATGGCTCTGTCCAGGGGGTAAGATTCCTGAATGCCCCTACCCAGAACCCTCACTGGCCCAGTGTGCCTGTGCTTCAGTTTCCCCCTCAGCACCGAGGTACCTCAAGCAGGAAGGGAAGATGGGGAGGGGAACAGAGAGCAGAGTCAGAGGCCGGGGGGGAGTCAGCCCTGTGCTCCAAGCAGGACCACCACACCATTAACACAACTAAGCTAAAGGATATTAACTCAACAGCCAGGACCCAGCCTGAAGCCAGGCCCCGAGTGAGGAGGCCTGGCAGCCAGGCCAAGCAGGCAGGCCCGGAAGGGAGCATGACAGCCTGGGGCCTAGGCCGCTGCCTCCTTCCAGATCCTTGGGTCACCCCCCTCCACCCCTCCCAACCCACCTCAGACCCCAGGACCAAAGGCCCCGTCCTCCTCTGAGTTCGCAAGGCCCTGTGGTGGCCAGCTGTGCGCTGAAATCCGCGCTTGCTGAGGCCGCGCCGCCTCGGGCTGCTCCCCGCCACTGATTCTAAGGCAGACTTGTTCCTGGGGGTAAGATTTGTCTGCCAGCTTTGGTTCCTGGATTGCCTGTCTGCTTTGCTGAACTCTCCTGAGAGGGCACGGAGGTCTAGGGCACTTGCATCGCATTCTGGCTCCCTCTGGCTCCCCTTCACCCGGGGTCAGACTCACATTGCCATGTGAAGGCTCTCCCAGCCTTCCCCAGCTCCTTCCTTTCACTCAAGCATTTCCCTTAATAAAATCTTTACACATTTAATCCCATCTTGGGCTTCCCTAGTGGCTCAGTGGTTGAGAGTCCACCTGCCGATGCAGGGGACACGGGTTCGTGCCCCGGTCTGGGAGGATCCCACATGCCGCGGAGCGGCTGGGCCCGTGAGCCATGGCTGTTAAGCCTGCGCATCCGGAGCCTGTGCTCCGCAACGGGAGAGGCCACAACAGTGAGAGGCCCGCGTACCGCAAAAAAAAAAAAAAAAAAAAAATCCCATCTTGTTTCTCAGAGGACCTGGACTAATAACAACCACTCAATAACCATAACGACACCAACACCAAGAGGTACTCCTTATAAAATGCTATCGATATGCCCCATGATGTTCTAAGTGCTTTTAAGGGCAGCAGAGGGAACCAAGGCACAGAGAGGTTACATGATACGCTCAGCGATGCACAGCCAGGCAAAGCCCAGAGCTGAATTTAGTTTAACCCAGAAGGCCACTTATGTAACAACTACTCCACACTGCCTCCTGTGTAAGAGAGAGACCATCCATCCAACCCTCCCTCCTGCCTCAGTGGGGGAAGAATGAGGCTGGAAAAGGGATTTGAAACTCCTAAGGAATGGGCAAGCCAGATATAGAAAGAGACAGAGTTAGAGCAGGAGAGAGAGTTAAGGAGAGAAAGAAGGCGGCAATGAGACCGAGGAGACCAGGAGGAGAGCCAGCTCTGGCCCTCAAAGAATGTTGATCCTACAGGCAAGAGTGTCTCACCTCCCCAGGGCAGGGGCGGGCTGAGCTACAGGAGCAAAACAAGCAGAAGAGGAAGGAGAAGGCGTCCCTGGAGCACTTTCCGACCACACCCACCTCTTGCCACCCTTGGCCAAGCACCCGCAACTGGCGCCCTCAGGCATGTGACCGAGGTGTGCCAGAGGCAGCAGCCAAGGAACTCTGCAGCCAGGCTCCTCACAGCCCCAGGTCCCAGGAATCGCCATCCCTTCCCGCCTCCCCCATTCCTCGTCCTCCAGCCTCTCCAGGGCAGACACAGCAGGCCCAGCCCAGGTCTCAGGGTCCCAACAAAGCCAGGCCTGTCCCCTGCCCAACCTCCGAGGGAATGACGTCTGGGCTGGGCAGCAAGTGAAACTGAGCCAAAGAGACAAGGCAGAGAGCCAGGGACATACCTCCTCCAGGTGACCTCGCGGCTTAACTCCTGGCCTGCTGGACCCAAGTTCTTGGGGCTGTTGGTTAGGGGATGAAGGGGTGGGTGGAGGTGAAGTCAGGGATGAGGAAAGGGAAGCAGCTTCCAGGGGGCACCCCTTCACACACACACACACACACACACACACACACACACACAAACATCCCCATTTGGTCCAGCCACAGCCATGTGAGAATGACCCATCAGCTAGCTCTAGTCACCCCACACCCACCTGTCATCCATCCTCCACCCTGTGCCAGGGATAGTTTAAAATGCAGACTCCCCCCAAACCTTGGATGAGACTTCCAGAGGTTCTCCATGGCGCGTAGAAGTCTAAAGTCCAAACTCCTTAGCTTGGCATTCAAGGCCTTTCCCATGCTGATCCACTCTTTTTTTTCTCACTCTCCTCTCCCACCCTCTACTCCAGCTCCCTGAGAGCATGCACACTTCCACACCCCCTGGGCCTGACAAAAAATGGGCTTGGCTCCCTCTGTGTCACCTTGTAGGACCTAGGTCAAAATGTCACGTCCTCTGGGAGGGCTTTCCAGACTGCCCCAGGCAGAAGAGCCACTCCCTGCCCTAGAACCAGGTGACAGCTTGCACAGGCCTGCCTACACGTTGTCTCAGGATGATGTGTTTGGATGTCTGCCCCCGACCTGCGCCCACTCCACGAGGCCTCCCACCACAGGGGGACTCACTGGGAAAGACCAGTGTATGCACCCAGGACATGGCAGAGGGTGGGTGAGTGGGAGAGAGGAAAGGTGATGGAGAGAAGGATGAAGGGTGGATGGAAAAGAGAAGATGGAGGAGGGAGCGAGAAGCGGGTGGGTGGAAAGGCAGATGGGCTGAGAGGTGAGCAGACAAATGAGAACTGGGAGGCTTCCACTGGCTACAGGACCAACATGGCACACATGGGCACCAGGGCCCACAGACCAAAGCTTTGCCAGAAGCCTCTGAGGATTGGGTCTAAGGACCCACCTGGCCATTCTTGACAATTGCAGTTTCAGCTGTGGCAGGAAGAGGGGGTGAATGGGCTTTGATGGGGACCCCTAGAAGTTCCTGAGAAGGGGGTACTGAAGGGGATGCCAAGAGGAGCTGGGCAGAGGCGAACGCTTGAGCTGAGATCAGAAGACAGCTCCACCCCCCCAGCTGGCCTCCTTGTGACAGCCGCCCACTGCCAGGTCCCAGTCCACCACCAGAGTCTTATCTCCCTTCCTACTCTCTTCAAATCTCCAAAACGCCTGCTGTCAGTCGACCTCTTCCAACACTGTAGACATTCCTATTTTACCTTTAATCATGCCTGAGCTTGACCCAGGTGGTCTTATCTCAGATCCCATCCCCACACCTGCACCCACCCAGTTGGTGCCCAGAGGAGCCCTAAAACCCAGGGGATACCACGGCTCCCCAGGCAGAAAAGCAGCAGGCCACACCTGCCCATCACTGTCCCCTGTGCCTGGCCTCCACCCGGGTTCTCTCTCCTTCTCTGGCATCTTTACCAGCCCCACCCTCACCATCCACCCATTCATCCACTGAGCAAGCCTTATTGAGCTACACGTCGTGAGAAACCAAATTCACTAATCCTTGACTCTGGCCTGAAAACACTGGCTCACAGACTTAGGGGGAGACAGGCTTGTGAACAGACATTACCAGAAGCACCCCAACTCTCCTCTTCTTGGCCAGGAAGGGACACTAAAGCTGAGGCCCCTCCATCCCCTACTTCTGGGATGAGTTTGGAGACCCAGCTTCCTGCCCTGGGCCCTAGGGCTGCTCAGTCTGGGAGACAGAGGGTCTGGCCTGAAGCACCAGGGCTGGGGTCTCTTGATGGGGAAGGGGTCAACTTAGGGATCAGAGCTGGGATAGTCAGCAAGAAGATCTGGACCCTCGGCGTCGCCTGGGTCTCCTTCACTCCCCACCACTTGGCTTCTCTGCAGATGGCAGCCTCTGCTGCCCCTCCAGGGCTGCCGTGGCTTGCCTGTCCTTGGCGCCGCACTCCGTCTTATTGCCAGGGGCTCTTAGCAAGTTCGTACACCAAACAAGGAGGCAGTGGCTGGCTTCCTGCCCTCGGGAAAGAGAGAAGGACTAGAGGGCGTGGCCCCACCCTCAACCTCAGGCACTCCTGACCCACCAGGGACCGGGGCCTGCCCCCAGAGAGTGGGTGAAGCTGAGAGAGGTGGTCAGCTGACTCCCACCTGCTCCTAATCCAGTGCAGACCTCTAGGGCTTTTTCCTCCTTCCCCTCCGACACCTGAGCCCCATGTGGCCAGGGGGTGGGTGGTAAGATGAGAAGAGTCACCACAAAGGGACATGTTAGGGAGCTAGAGGATCTTCTCCCCTTCCCCAGGATGTCTCTCATCCACGTTGTCAAGACGCTGAAGTGCTCCCTTTGTAGAATGACACCTCGGATTCTTGAGATGCTGGAGTCTTCTAGAGACACACATCAAAAGAGATGGATGAGTCTACCCAACAGAAATTAGAACACAGGATCACCAAAAGACATGCATGAAAATGTTCATGGCAGGGCTATGCGCAATAGTCCTGAACTGGAAACGACCCAAATGCCTGTCAATAGCAGAAGTGGGGCTTCCCTGGTGGTGCAGTGGTTAAGAATCTGTCTGCCAATGCAGGGGACACGGGTTCGAGCCCTGGTCTGGGAGGATCCCACATGCCGCGGAGCAACCAAGCCCATGCGCCACAACTACTGAGCCCGCAAGCCACAACTACTGAGCCCACGTGCCACAGCTACCGAAGCTCGCACGCCTAGAGCCCGTGCTCCGCAACAAGAGAAGCCACCGAAATGAGAAGCCCGCACACCGCAACGAAGAGTGGCCCCCGCTCACCGCAGCTGGAGAGAGCCCGCGTGCAACAACGAAGACCCGATGCAGCCAAAAATAAATAAATAAATAAATAAATAAGTCATATCTGATTAAAAAAAAAAATAGCAGAAGTGATAGCTTCACACAGTGGAACACTAGGCAGCAGTGAGAAGGAATGATCCACAGCCAAACGCAAGAATATGGATGAAATTCTCAACCATAATGTGGATCAGAAGAAGTCAGGCACAAAAGAACACACGTGCTCTATTGATAAGTTCTGTAGCAGGCAGATCTATGCTGGTAGAAGTCAGGATAATGAATAACCCTTAGAGGGGAAGTAGTACCCCGAAGGGGACAGGAAGGGGGACTTCTGGGTGTGGGCGATGCTCTATTTCTTGACTGATGCTGGTTACATGGACACGGGGGTGTGTTAAGTTTGTGGAAAGTTTGGGCACTTTTCTGTATTTATGAAACACTTCACTAAACTAAAATGGAGGAATGCCCAATGAAGCCTTGCCAGCTACCATCTTTGTAAGATGAGGGGAGTCATCTTCACCTCGCCCCCACCCCCGCTCCCTCTC